>NC_027749.1:49472638-49482772 GCF_000695525.1 Brassica oleracea var. oleracea
GCTTCTTTACTGTCTCAACCTCATCTTTTTCAAGTATTTACAATATTGCCACTGCAATGAATAGTGGCAACAACCTTGTACGAACTGTTTGGAGCTTTTATTGCCCTTTAATGCACGTAAATCTCTTTACACTCTCTCTGTTTCAATTGTTATGAACTAAAAACAACATTTCTTTCACTTTCTCTCTATATTCATCCAAAAAACTCAAGCTTTTGATTCAAAATATGGGCTATGGTTGACAGAGCCATATTTCTTTCGTTTTTACTTACGGTTGCTTTCGTTTGAGGTTCTGGGTGGTTGGAGAAGACCTTGTGTGCAAACGAAGTCATCTCACCTAGTTTAAGGTACGAATTTGAATTTTTTTTCAAGATCTGTTCGCGTAGAAGACTTACTAGTAAGTCATCTGTATGTAGAAGACTTACTGATGAGTCTTCTGGTCAAACGGACGACTTAAATTAAGTCGTCCAGCTTTGTTTGTTAAAAAAAAACACTTCAGACGACTTATATATACGTCGTCTATGAGAAACGGGCTAGTTTTGCATTTGACCGAATCGTGTCAGATCTTTGACTATTTCTGGACGACTTATAATTCAGTCGTCTCTGGGAAAGTTAAAATTTCAATATTTTATGAAAACTTGACGACTTACGTGTAAGTCGTCCTAGGTTAGTTTTGTAATTGAAAAATAAAACTTCATAATTTAACTTTAACCAGACGACTTAATATAAAGTCGTCCAGCTAAACGACTTAATTTAAGGTCGTCCGGGATAAGCAAGGTTTGACCAGAAAATTGGGAAAAATTCTGGACGACTTTGCTTTCCCCGGACGACTTTAAATTAAGTCTTCTGGAGGGACGACTTTATATTAAGTCGTCTGGTTAAAGTTAAATTATGAAGTTTTATTTTTCAATTACAAAACTAACCTAGGACGAATTACACGTAATTCGTCAAGTTTTCATAAAATATTGAAATTTTAACTTTCCCAGAGACGACTGAATTATAAGTCGTCCAGAAATAGTCAAAGATCTGACACGATTCGGTCAAATGCAAAACTAGCCCGTTTCTCGTAGACGACGTATATATAAGTCGTCTGGAGTGTTTTTTTTTAACAAACAAAGCTGGACGACTTAATTTAAGTCGTCTGTTTGACCAGAAGACTCATCAGTAAGTCTTCTACATACAGATGACTTACTAGTAAGTCTTCTACGCGAACAGATCTTGAAAAAAAATTCAAATTCGTACCTTAAACTAGGTGAGATGACTTCGTTTGCACACAGGGTCTTCTCCAACCACCCAGAACCTCAAACGAAAGCAACCGTAAGTCAAAACGAAAGAAATATGGCTCTGTCAACCATAGCCCATATTTTGAATCAAAAGCTTGAGTTTTTTGGATGAATATAGAGAGAAAGTGAAAGAAATGTTGTTTTTAGTTCATAACAATTGAAACAGAGAGAGTGTAAAGAGATTTACGTGCATTAAAGGGCATTAAAAGCTCCAAACAGTTCGTACAAGGTTGTTGCCACTATTCATTGCAGTGGCAATATTGTAAATACTTGAAGAAGATGAGGTTGAGACAGTAAAGAAGCCATTTTCGAAAAAAAAAAACAAAATGTTAATGGCATTTTCGTAGATAAAATGCAGGTGTGGGGTTAAAATCTCAAAAAAAAAGGAGTCAAAAGAAAAGGTTAGTTTTCTGTTTGACTTCAAGTTTTGAGTCACTTTTGCAAAAAGCCCTTTCTAGAATCATTATAAAAATAGATTTGATCCATCTAAACATATATTATATTTTTTTATTAAATTAACTAATAAATTAATTCTTTAGTTTTGAATTCTCTAATCTAGGGTACTCTTATTGTTTTATTTAACTGATGTTTCAATGTTTGATTTTGACAGATGGGATACTCTGACAGCTCACCGGACTTCGGCGCCGCCTCCACTTTTGGGGGGCGCTGGTCCTTCATTTTTGTTGGACTCATCGGAGTCGTAGTTGTTGCAGGGGTGATCTTCTGCTGCTGGAAGGACCGGCAGCAGATGACTCAGCAGGTCACCCCCGTCGGGGACATCGAACTCGCTGCTGCTCTGTAGTCTAGTAGTAAGATGATTCACTACAAAATAAGTGTTGAATTGTATCACTTATCACAAAACTAATTGCTCTTATTTTACATTACTTATTTATAAATGGGGCAAAAATACATAATTTAGCATCAGTTACAATAAATGATGTTAGTATTAATATATTTGGCATCAATTGAATAAAGTGATATAATTTCTATAAATTAGAATCATTTAAACAAAATTGATATAATTATATAAATTTAAATCAATTAACTAATTGATGTAACTTTTTTTAGTTAACATCAATTACAAAAATAATACAAAATTTACATCAGTAACAAGTGATTCTAACAAAAACTATATTAATGATTCTCTTTCTAAAATTCTATTTTCACATTCAAACGTAACTGGTATCTTAAGGATTTATAATTATGTTTTTAAGAATTAAATAACATATAGAACTAGGAGGCCATGTTGCTTTGACCCTTGAATATATCACTAGGTACAACTTACAATATTGCATATCTTTTATAATCAAGTCTTTTGGCTGATTAATATAGTATATCAATGACAATTTTCTTGTCCAAACGCTAAGTCAGTGGTGCCCACGTCATTGTTAATGTCAAAAATCGTTAATTTTATCCAAATAAAAATGTATATAAAAATTATAGTTCTTATTTCTGAAAAATTAGTTTAGATTGGTATCAGATATTTATGTCGAAAAAGAAGGAATCTGTTTTGTATATTGTTTGATGTAGACTTTCACTTTTAGAAACACAACTAGTTATTTGATCATAATTCAAAAAAATTATTCGATAAGAACTGAGATATTGAATGTTACCTAGAAAGGAGAGAAGGTGTCAGCCCAAGTTTTAGTCCTGCATTTGTAGATAAGGTCTGGCCTATAATTAATTTTATGGTCTGGGTCCTTTTGGCTAGAGTAAAAAGAAGTTCTAATGGGTTCATTGGAATTCTTAACCGAATCTTTCAGCTATTAATGTTTTATCTCTTTTTTCTGAAGAGTTTTTCCATTTCATCATCCTCCTCTTATGAGGAGAGACGTTTACCATTATACCTCCTTTCGGTGAAAGTTTCGGTGAAAGGAGCAAAAGTCTCGGTCTCGTCACCGAGCATTTTATTCAGCTTAAACATCATTTTGCTATTTTGCGTAGCGGTCTCTACGGGACCAGAAGATGCAAACGAGAATACTTCAGGGTTTCTTGTAGGTGCAGGTTGGAGTTCAACGTCACAATCAAAAGTGACTAATTCTCAGCTGGCCGACTTTGTCGTGCAAGCTCCATTGACGCATTCAAGCTCTGCTTCGAATCCGTTGTCATCTTCGTATGAAGACCTATCTGCTTCGGTTTCTTTTATCTTTGTGTTTAATGTTTTTTATCAAAGAGGATGTTTAATCCCCTCTCTCTGTTGTAACCAAACATTTTAATTTAATGGAAGTAAGTTGTGTTAAAAAAAAAAAAAAAGGAGAGAAGGTGGAATCTTACTCTTTTCCAGAGACATCCTAGAGGAAGAGACTACGAAGGGTTCAGTAAGTTTCATAAGGGTTAATATTTAATGTTTTGTCATCTACCAGATTTTCAAGAGTATTGATGTTGTGAGTTGCTTTCATTTGTTTGTCAGATTTCTAGGCCATTAATATAATTGGATTTGGAAAAGAAATTGCTACGTTAAAGGAAACACAGTCTTAGATTAGGGTCAAGGTTCGAAACATTTCTTCACTACAACCAAGACTTTCACTTCTTTTTATTGGAGGTTAGTGAGGATACTTGTTTCATTTCATCATTATCACTGAAAGTAAAAGACACAAAATTAAAAAGAAAAACAAATAAACCTTATCCAAATTTATAATAAAGCGACACATTTTCAGTATACAAAAAAAAAAAGTCAAAACGTTAAAAGAATTACAATCCTAAGAAAAATTTCCAGCAAACGTATTGTTCAAGTTGTTTTCATAGTTTTATAAGGTTTTTAAAACTAAATCAATTATTATAATTGTTTTCATTGTTCTATTTATAAACTGATTGATTTGAAACATTTACGAATTTAAAGTCAAATTTGTAAATTCTAAAACTTATAAATGTGCAAAATAAAATTTTCAGGTTTTAATTGACAAGTCATGGATAAATAAACCACGATTATCCCAAGACTATAGATTAGGGGTGTTTTATATATTAAATTCTAAAAAATAATAGATTTAACCTAATGCGACTGTTTTGTTTATTATTAAGTATACAAAAATATTTTTGAAATTTTTTCTATTTTAAAGCCATTTGAATGCTATTGAATATGCATTTTTTTCAAATCTGAGTCAGATTTTGGAAGACTCTCGGAAGACTTCTTGCGAAATCTTCTAATGCATTTTATGCTAGAAGGAAGACGTCCCATAAAGTCTTCAGAAAGTCTTCCGAAGTTTTCTCTCCCAAGTGGTAAAATTTTTGGATATGTATTTTGTGTATTTTATATATTAGATTCGAAAAGTTTATTGATTCAACCTAATGTGATTGTTTTGTTTATTATTTAAGAATAAAATTTTATTTTTGAAGCTTCTCTGTTTTGAAGTCATTTGAATGCTTTTGAATATGAATATTTTTCAGATCTGAGTCAGACTTTGGAAGACTTCTTAGAAAACTCTTGAACTCTCGGAAGACTCTTGGAAGACTTCCCGAAAAGTCTTCTAATGTATTTATGCTAGAAGACTTCGTGGAAAGTCTTCCGAAATCTTCTGCCCAAAGTGGTACAAAGGGATTATGTCAAGTGGAGTCTAAGTTTATATATGTTGAAGAATGATATCTAGCTCCATGTGTAATAGTTTTTCTTATGCTATGTTTTACGATTTGTATATGTACTATGCTAGTTGTAAATTATTTTGTAAACTTGAAGAAATGTTAATAAAAAGAATTTGGTAAATATGTTCATGTTTTGCCAAAAGTACTTGACATTACTGAAGTTATTGATACAACGTACCAAAATTTTTTTTAACCATTCTACCCACTCATAATAACACAACAACACAAAAATTTAGTCAAATTTACTATAATTAAGAGAGAAGACTTCACAAAAAAAAACTTAGCGCAATTCACAAAAGATCAAATTTGAATTTTAAGTGAAAGATGAAATTTTAAATCTCAAGTAAGTTAAAAAGTATATCTTATGATCTAAAAAGACACATTAAACCACATGACTTGATATTCTTGAAGTTACTTAACACTTTTGAAAGTTAAAAACATACCTTGAATTTACTTAACACTCTACAAAAACTAACGTAGAAGATTTCTCCAGAAATCTTAGAAGACTTCTTAAGAAGTCTTTTCGGATTAGCTAGAAACATTAGTAAACATAAATATTTGAAATCTCGTAATTATCACCAAATAAGTTATGAATTTCATCCAGGAGCCCCAATATTGACTAATACACATGAATTAATAAGAAAATATGAAACAGTCAGTTTAATTATAGAAAAAATGAAAGTTTATTAAACATTGACGTAGAAGACTTCCTAAGGAAGTCTACTATACAGAAGAAATCGTGAGAAGTCTTCTTTTGTAAATATTGACTTACTTTTGAATTTGAAATTTTTTTAAAAATGGCAGAGAAGTCTTCTCGGATAAACAGGTTAGTTTTGCAATTGACCGAAGTTTGTCAGAAATTTGACTTTTTATAGAAGACTTTTCGGGAAGTCTTCTGAACGTTTTCTCAATGTCGTAAGAAGTATACATGGGATACTTTTGCAATTGACTATATTTGACTTTTCCGCAGAAGACTTCTCTCATAACCAAAGGTTTGACCAAAACCTGGAATAAAATTTGAGAAGACTTCTTGAGAAGTCTTCTATAAAAGGTCAAATTTCTGATACACTTCGGTCAATTACAAAACTAACATGTTTATCCGAGAAGTCTTCTCTGGGATTTTTTCAGTTTTTTTTTTCTTAATAAAGAAAAGTTAGAAAACTTCTAGGAAAGTATTTTGATGAAGAACACATTTAGCGAAGTCTTCTGAAAGTCTTCCTGAAGTCTTCAGAAAGTCTTCGCGAAACAGATCTGAGAAAAAAATGATTTCATACTTTGAACCTATGAGATGTCTTGCTTAGCTTCTCCAAGTACCCAGAACTTCACTACAAAAGCTATCAAGTCGTTAATGACCACAAATCATGAGCTTCAATGTCTCTATTAACCTTACAAAGCTTGGAATCAAAATCTTGGTTTTTTAGATGAATTTGAAGAGAGAGTGAAAAAGATGTGATTTGTGTGCATAAGTAATGAGATATGAAGAGTAAAAGTTGAAACTTCGTTGCATTAAGAGCTTCAAATTGGCTGTTCATAGTGGTTAGTGTATTGATGGCAATGAAAATATTGTAAATACTTGGGGAAGATGAGGATGATAAGGTAAAAGATTCATTTTCAAAAAAAAATAAAAAAATGAATAACTCAAACTTTTAGGGTGAGTAGGAAAAAAGAAAGTTGCAAAAAAAAAACATGAGTTATTTTTGTGTTTTACTTGAATTTATAGGTCATATTTAAAAAAAGTCCATAAGAATTTTGGTTGATAAAAGAGCATTCTTTTTTTTTACAACAAACATTCACAAACTTATGTTGACTCTGTAAACCAGATCGGTAACTCTGCATCTATGTGAACGACGAAAGACGGTTGTTTTCTAGCACTATGTGCTAAGCTATATGCCTCTTCTCCGTCTGAGGTACATGAACGATTTCTGAGTTGAGGAAACTTCTTTTTAAAAAGCTTAATGTCTTCCAGGTAACTGTCAAATGCTGGTCATTCTTCTGGTCCTTTGTCTATCATCTCAGCAATAAAGAGTGCTCGAATCTGTGCAAATGGCTGTGAGAAGCATCTGCTGCGCACTCTGGATTTCCTGACACCATCTGAGAAGCAAAGAATAAATGATAACTGAGAATCACCCTTGATCATTTTTCTCTTCTTCCAATTCCTCCTCTTCTTTCCCCCCAGACTTATCTGATCGCGTGGTGGTATCTCCATCCCTAAGATTTCCACACACATCGAACTCCTTCTGCTCTGATACGCGTTCAGTGTCCATCGACGATGAAGTGGTAGTGTCGATCGATGGTGAAGGTGTAGTATCGATCGATGGTGAAGTGGTAGTGTCGATCAATGGTATCTGGTCGGTGTCGACCAATGCTGCTTCTACTGGGTCCTTATCGACTTCATCTCTAAAGCGAAACCCTCTTTGAGAAGCTTCTACGTGCTGAAGATCATCCAATACCTCAATGTGAGAACTGAACTGCATACTTCTCTCAGGTAGAATAGGAGATTCAACTTCAAACACATCGCATGGAACCACAATCTTCATAGGATCATGTATCCTCTTCACTCTTTTGTGAAACCCAGCAGCTTCTTCTGTCCGGAAAGGTGGTCTCTGATGTTTAGGGACAGCAAGGTGTGAGGCCTTAGACATGTACATCCTTTCCTCAATCGGTTCCATCTCAACTATGCAACCGAGCGGATCGTCCAGCAATAGGCATCGATCGATATTACGTGGGTGGTATCGATCTATAATTGGTTGGCGATGTCGATCGATGTCGGGTGGGTGTAGATTGATGATGTGGGGTTTTTGTCGATCGATCTCAGCTGGTTGGTATCGATCGATGCTAGCCTTTGAAGTTTCCAGATCTCCCCTCGAAGTGTGCTGATCGTCATCAAGATTCTTCTCTGAATTCTGATCCATCTCCTACCGCCATTCCTCCAGCTCTAAGAAGTCTTCCATAGTGGCTTCTTTTTCTACATCGTCGATCGACGTTGAGGTTGTACCGTTGGTAGACGTTGAGGTCTTACTGTCGATCGACGTTTAGGTCGTGCCGTCGATCGACGTTGAGGTCGTGCCGTCGGTCGACGTTGAGGTCGTGCCGTCGGTCGATGTTGAGGTCGTGTTGTCGGTCGACGTTGAGGTCGTGCCGTCGATCAACGTTGAGGTCGTACCGTCGGTCGACGTTGAGGTCGTGTCAGTACCAGCTTCCTCTACTCTGCTCAACTCTCCATACACATGTTGTTCATCCTTTTTTGCCATAATGTTGTCGAGCAGCTGTATTGGAATCATATACTCCTCATCTAACGATGCAAAGAACATGTCCCATTTATCAATTTTCTCCTTTTCTCGAGTTGCTTCAGCATCATCAAGAAATTTGTAAAGGAATGCTCTTTCAATGTCATCCCAGCTAGTTAGAGATCCTGGTTGCAGTTGACTAAACCATCTGAATACATCCCCAGAGATAGAATAGGGGACAATTTTGCAGAGAATATGGTATTCAGACACTTCATCTACTCACTCCTTGACACGAGATCCTCAAGCTCCTCGATGTGGTTTCTGGGGTCTTGGTGAGGAAGACCCTGGAAGGGGTCTTGACCTACCCAATCATACCACTCTCGGCCCAGGTCAAAGTTATTCATCTCTGCAACATCAATCACATCAGGGATCACAGCACTCTGAGCATTAATTAACTGTCCTGCACAGTTGCGAGTGCGACTTTTTTCGTCTCTTAACATCCCATTCTCATCGACCTTAAGAATGAGCACTTCCACCTTCTCTGCCTCCAAACAAGTGGTGTCAGACGGCGGATGAATAGTGTCGATCGACGGTTGATGAGCAGTGTCAATCGATATGAGCAGTGTTGATCGACGGTTGATGAACAGTGTCGATCGACGGTTGATGAACAGTGTCGATCGACGTCAGGTGAGCAGTGTCTATCGACGTCAGGTGAACGGTGACGATCGACATTTGGATTTCTACGCTGCCAATCGCTGCTTGGAGGGTGTCGACTGCCCTCCTAGACTTATGGATCACGCTTTCCAAATCTAGTGGCTCTACTAGTAAGAGTCATATTCCCTTGCTGCTTCTGGTACTCATATGTATGTACCTGAAACAGAAAAAAAAATTTTATCAGTTTTTCGAACAATAGTAAAACCAAGACTAAATCTAACTAGACAAGATCTAATGGTGATCAAAACACCCCGGCAACGGCACCAAATTTGATATCACTCAAATTATCCTAAGGAGTGATTTAAACTCTCTCAAATAAGAGGTCGAGTTGTAATACTTAGAGATCGAATTCACATGGAGCTAGGGAACCAATTAGATCTAATAGTTATATGATTAAGCTAGACTGATAGTTTATAAAGTAGTAAATAAATATAGCAAGGCAGTAAATTAAGCAGTAAACAAGTTGAACAATATAATTGTTGAGCTTGGCAGGGAGTTGTTTAATGGAAGTAAGGATACAATTTTACAATACTCTCTCCTTTGCATTAGCCGTCGTAACCCTTGTTTCTGCTGAAAGCTACGAGGGAGTAAGGATACTCCGTCTCACTTAGGCTCGGCATGTCTTGAGACTCTCATTGATCGTCTGCTCGTTCTTGTAAAAGTGAGCTAAACTATGACAATATGGTAGTCTATGACTCCTCGGATCATGTGGTAGGCTAAGCCTCCCGATTTCATTTATGCTATTTAAATTCCTGCAATTTAAATTTCTGCAATTTAAGTTTATGCTTTTATTTTATGCCTTTAATTTCAGCATTTAAATTATGCATTTCAATTTCCGTCTTTATATATTATTATTCTATGAATTTGGTTATCATATCAAATTTGACAAAACTCAAAATAAATGCCCTTGATATTACGGGAAATAGTTATATGACCTGGGCAGTGAGTGCAAAGATGCACCTGAGAGAAAATGATCTTTGAGAAATCATCGATAAGTTGAAACTATATCGGATGAGAAAAAGATAAAGCCATGATAATTTACACCACTTTAATGATGGTTTATAAGATAAGGTGTATCATGAGAAAGATCTAGAAGATCTTTGAATAATCAAATCCTTGAAAGAAAGGATTCACCAAATTGTTGGAGTTAATGTAAATCCTCCGTGAGAATTGAAAAGAAAAGAAACTCATGATACTAAACCATCAAGTCGGTCCTTCTTGAAAAGGAAAAGGGTGTGGATGCGGTTGAAACCGCTATCGTGGTCGTGGAAGAGGACGAGGAAGAAGATTCTGTCCCTATGAGAATAATGGAAACTTCCACGAAAAATGAAAGTGGT
>NC_027749.1:49483350-49484467 GCF_000695525.1 Brassica oleracea var. oleracea
ATAAGCTGATGGAATAAGATATGTGAAATGGATGACAATGAAAAGTAGGATAATCTATTTACAAAATGCCTGCCAGACATTTTGATGAAATAATGAAATCTCATATTCCAGCTGAAATGCTCCAATAAGAAAATAGTGTCCTAAAAGGACGATAAATGAGTCTATAGCACGCTAAAGACGTGATAGACCATTTTGGTCCCAAAGAGTCCTCGAAAAGGAGCAAAAATATAAATAGAGGATGAATCTCATGATGAGACCGTTGATATGGTTAATATAATAGTCAGGTACCTGGATAAATCATTGATGATGATAAAGAGATCTCGATTAACCATATCAGTACATATAAAAAGATGGAACCAAAGAGAAAATAGATTGTCGACAATAAAAAGCGCTATATAAATAAGGATTATGAATCTACCTCTATGTATGAGGGTAGAGTGAATTGATTGGCCATCAATTCGATATAAAGCTCGTTAGAAAAACGAGAGATTTTTGGACCAAAAGTTCAAGGTATATATTTCTCCAGAGAATGAAATGAAAGATGACCTTGAGGTATGAAAAACGGCTTGTTCCAAGGTCACTGGAGAAAATTTTAAATAGATGCAGTATATTGAAATGTCTGACAAAAACGACTTGAGTTGCATCTTGATATTTAGAAGTCCCTGGAGAGTTAAAGATGCTCTCGGGAATGTATAAAACTCTGGAAGAGTTAGAACAAGCCGTATATAAGGTATCTTGAACCAGTAACTGGTGATATGTTTATGACACAGTTTGCCGATTGCCATTTAATGAAGATGAATTTCCAGCGTTAGGGGGAGGAATTAGAAAAATTTCTAAAGAGATTACATGGTGTACATAGTCGTTGTTACACCTTGATCCCCCTACGAATCAAAGAGAGCTGGAAATTCAAGAAATTGTGCATTTGCATAATTTGGCAAACCAGTTACCAGATGTGTTCACAGATACGACATGATATACCCGCTGAAAATGTTCCATCAAGAGTTGATGTTCCTAAAGAACAAAGTGATGGTAACAAAATAAATGAACCTAGGGTTCAATTAAAGAGGGGAGACTAGCGGGTTCTAGAGATAAAAATCCCCGAATGAAATTGGTTGAT
>NC_027749.1:49484619-49485433 GCF_000695525.1 Brassica oleracea var. oleracea
AGATGACGAGAAGGGAACAGAAAAGTATGAGATTTCCATCAACTACGCCCGAGATGAAAAGTTATGGATCAGAAATAAGATAAAAGATGTTGATGGAATATTCTCCTTTTCTGTGTCCAAAGAGATCGATCATAAAAATGATGATCCCGATCCAAGGTCCATTTTAGAATGTCTTTGGACTTATAGTCATAACGCATGAGAATATAAATCCAGTTGGGTATAAGTGGGTATTCGTGAGAAAAGTAACACGATATAAAACCTGATTAGTTTCCCAAAGATTTTCTCAGAGACCGGGAATTGATTTTGAGGAAACGTATTCCCCGGTAATGGATGCAATTACGTTTAGATTTTTGATGAGCCTAACGGCGTCTAAAAATCTTGAAATGCATCTCATGGACGTTGTGACTGAATATTTGTATGGATCATTGGATAACAATATATATATGAAGCTCCCTGAGGGATTGAAAATGCCTGAAGCATTGAAAGAAAAATCCAGGGAGATTTGTTCGGTCAAGTTACAACGATCACTTTACGGATTAAAGCAATCCGGACGCATGTGGTACAATCGCTTAAGTGAATATTTTTTGACTTTTGAGTAAAAGATATGTGAATGATGCGATATGTCCATGCGTTTTTATAAAGAAATCGTCATCTGGCTTTGTGATCATTGCTGTATATGTAGATGACCTGAACATAATTGGAAATCAAAAGGAGGTTGATGATGCTCGAACTCATATGAAAGAAGAGTTCGAAATGAAAGATCTCGGAAAGATAAAGTTTTGTCTTGGGCTCCAGATAGAGCATCTCCGAGAGA
>NC_027749.1:49485531-49526677 GCF_000695525.1 Brassica oleracea var. oleracea
ATGTTTAAAAGATCCTGGTAAGATCTTATATAAATAAGTACTTTGGAGATGCTAATGGTAATAAAGCATATGTGAGCTTATATATCTTGCGAGTTGTATTTGATTAAATATACTTTTAGACACTAATGTCTTCGTGAGATATAGCTCATTTCCTATTTATGGAAATTAGAACGGCGTCGAGAACATATTCATTCTCTCCAAGGTACGTAATGATTCAGAATTGGTTTATCCTAGAAACCCCGAGTTTGGTATGGTTTTGCAGATACATGCTATTTATAAAGTCGAACACAAACTGGATATGGTTTTACAATTGGTGAAACCGCGATTACATAGCGTTCTGAGAAACGATCCTAGGTTTCGACTTCTTCAAAGCATGTCGAGAATATGTGTGGCTTCGGTCAATGAGTCACCACATATAAGAATTAAGCGGAATAGTCAACGAGAAAGAGCCGACGAAAACATTTGAAGATAATTCGGCTTGTGTCGCTCAACTCGAATAAGGTTACATTAAGAGTGACAGAACGAAGCATATACCTCCAAGATTCTTCTCGTACATAAGGGAGCTCAAGAAAAATAAAAAGGTGGACATCGAATATGTACGATCATGCGACAATCCGGCAGACTTGTTTACAAAGATTCTTCCTACTACAACATTCCGAAAACACGTGTATAGTATCGGAATGCGGCATTTGCGTGACCTGTGAAGAGAAAGCTATGTCCACTATTCTCAGGGGAAAATTACGTCACAGTACTCTTTTTCCCTTATCATGATTTTTTTATCCCATCGGGTTTTTCATGATTAGGTTTTTAACGAGGCTGTCCGTAATACAAGTTGGATAATCAAGGGGAAGTGTTGGAGATAATGATTATCCAGCTTTCAACACCTGGAAAGTTGGTTGTCCTTGTCACCTGTGCAGATGTCATTTTACTTAGAAATGAAGAAATACGTGTCTTGACTTTTGTGTAGTATAAATACTTCATCTCTCCTTTGTACTTTTAAAAAAAATATGAACAATAATAGTCAAGAAACACAATTCCACTCTCTCTCTCTCTCTCCCTCACGTTCCACCATCTCCCATATGTTGTCTTTATTTTATAGTTATAAAGCTATCTATTAAATACAATAAAATACTACTTCACTTTCTAGTTTATAACATATATAATAATGGGTCCTACTAGTTACAATGAAATTCTGTTTTAATTCTAAACTAAACGAAAAAAAGAAGAACATTATTGTGTTATTGAAGTTATAGAAAGTGATTTATACTCTAAAACACATTTCTAAGTTTTTATTTCGTTTTAAGACACTTCCACTACTAAAGTAGTTTCTTATAGTTGTTTTACAAATTTACATTTAACTACAACAAGCTAAATTATATATTTGTTTGTTGACCTATGTTCTGTTTTATTTTTAAAAGTATTTGAATTTTAAAATTTAAGAAAACAGCAAAACATTTTGACTAAAATTTTCTTACATTTTTGACAAACAAAAAGAAATCGTCAGATGCCACCTTCCGAAAATAAAACATTATAACTTTATATTATATTAATTATAAATTTTTTTTTTTGATAATCCAGGGTTCCCCACTTACGTGGATCATTCCCTGGGTCCGGTTAGGCAGCGGTCCACTTCACCTGGGAGGGCTATACCTAGGCTGGGGACAAGGTCCAACACCCAGTACCGTATTTGATGACAAGATGGGCAGTTCCCCTCCGCCTGGCGTCGAACCCGGGAACATGACAATTGGTCCCCGAGATCCTTACCAAACGAGCTACCACATCCCGTCATGATTAATTATAACTTTTAAATAAACATTGTATTTAGTCCTATTTTTTAAACAAAACAGTATATATATATTCCTATTGCATTTGTGTACATTACTGTAAATGATTTTGTTTGTCTGAAAATTAAACAAAAACACATTGTAAACGTTCGATAAAATGTGTGGATGCTATCTGAACATTATTTTTGAAGTGTACATGTGTACACTAATATTATACATGTGCATCTTATCTATATAGTGTACATGTGTACACATATATTATATGAACATTATTTTTGAAGTGTACATGTGTACTTTAATTTTATAAATGTGCATCTTATCTATATAGTGTACATGTGTACGCATATATATGTTACTTAAAACTTAAATAATTGTGGCACAGCTACATAAAGTTCCAATTTCATTAACACCTTAAAATTGTAGTTATTTACAAACAATCAAACTTATTCGATCATACACTACAAAAGAAAAAGATGATTTAACATCATTTATTTTCTATTTCTGTATTACTTATAAATGATCATACATTTGCGTACTTTGCGATTTTCTATGTATCTTACTTATAGAGAGAAAAATGTCACATCACTATCATGTATAAATCCGAGTTTAAAATGTAAAATTGATCAATAAAATTGCAATGCATAGGTTGAAAATGATATTTTGTGGTCAAATATACATATGCATATTTCTTGTAATTGGTATGTAAGTGATTTTGTAAGTATATAGATGAGTGTTTCAACTGTGTACACCAATAACATGTACACTTATTTACACATGTTTATATATATCCGTAGAAGAAAGATTAACTAGTCATCCTTAAATGTAACCTTGATCCATACATTACATAACTTATGCTAATCGCAGATTCCAAAATAAAAATGAAGCAAACAGTATTTTCATCAACTTATATCTATAATATCTTGCCTGTTAATATTTGTTAGCTCTTTCATTGAAATTGATATCTCATAAATTAGTTCTAACACTTGTTTTACTTCATTTAAATTATTATATAATGTATTTAGATGTTTTAGTACATATATATATATGTGTTCATTTGCATATAACTGGGGTTGAAATGCATTTTTGAAAGTGGGACGAATCATAAAGAAATCTGCATCATTGTTCATTTGCATATAAATCAGGGGCTGAAGTGCGAATTTTAAAGCTTGAGGCTGGATTTGAGGAGAAATCTGTATCATTTGAGAGTTTGGGGTCAAATTGAGAATAATTGAAAACTTTAAAGGACCAAGCGTGCAAAAAGGAGAAATTTCACGATCGTTGCTCGAGCTCTCAATTTACGGTAGAGAGGACTCGCGACGACGACTCCGGAAGTTCACGGCGGTGGAGCTGAGCGCGACGGAGTTATGCGGAGGTGATTGACGACGGATGAGGCAGTAACAAGGAGATCCCGAGGTTGAGGAGCTCGATGCAAAGGTGAATCATGGAGGAGATGAAGTCGAGTCGGCCATGAAGGAGATTCGACGACCACGATGATGGATGAGCAGAGCAAGACGACGACGAGAAGCTTGTTTTCTCGGTGGAGAATTGGGCTCGAATTTGATTCAGCGAGGAAGAAAAAGGAGTCGGAGCTCAAATTCGAGGAGATTCCACCACAACTCTCAGGTTCATCATCTTTGCCATGGTGGAGTCGGAGCTGGAATTTGACACTTCTTGCAACTAAGAGGTTGTTTTGCATCTGTACAAAAGATGATAACCCGATTTTACCCTCACTTTAATGAATATAATATCTATTATTTAAAGAGAAGTACCTATTAAAAAATATCCATAAATTTTCTAATTTATTTACATTTCCATGCCAATGAGAATTAAATTAAACTATTTATTTTAATGCTTGTCTTTTTCAGTTAAATTAATGGGTTTTCCATAATCAAATTTAAACTTAATGTTACTAAATAAACATACTTATTTTAATGCTTGTATTTTTCAGTTAAATTAATAAGTTTTCATTAATCAAATTTAAACTTAATGTCATTAAATGAACCTAAAAATACATCATATTTATCGTAGCTTATTACGTACGAGTACGGCCTAATAATGAACTTGAATTTTATTTTTACGAAAACGTGAATCACTTGACTTATGTAATATTTAAAATATATTAACTACAATATAACAAATGAATATATCCTACCTATACTTTAGTTTGAAATGATCATGTTCAAGTTTTATATAGTCAACTTACATCATGCATCGATCGATGTACTATATTCAAACCACCTATAGTTTTCGTTCTTTTTATAGGATGTATCAACCAACCAATCATCTCATTGATTTTCTAAGCTTTATAAAAAAACAAATCAATAAATACAAACTCAAAATCCAATATCTTCTATTAATCAAAACAAAATATCTTCAATGTCGTATCTTTAATGTACCTATTAAATATAGATTTAATGTAACCATAACTACACTAATTATAAGAATAGATTTGATTCCAACAAATTGGTCTATTACTTCGGTAATTGATTTGCTTACAGAAGAGGAAACAATAAATTTAAAATTTATAAGAATATAAAGATATAGAGATTCCAACCAATTGCCTATATTTGCGTATGATTTCCGCATAATAAGCTTCAAATTGAACATTGAAAAAGATAGAGAGATTTTTTTTTAACTTTTAACATATTAATGTTATGGACATTTAATAATTATCTTGACGAAAAAGAAAGACTATAAATAATTTATTATTATTAAAGTTATGAAATTATTTACAATTTGATGATTAATTCATCGCCCTTTTTTATATGTTAAATTTTTCATTGAAGATTAAAAATCATTTTATGCCATACTAAGTCATAATATAATATTTCTTCATATTTTACATTAATACCCATTATTTTTATATAGCGTCTACAATTCTCTAATTACGTCTATTTGTTCAATTTTTTATATGATATCGAATATTCATCGTAAATAGATGGTTTAAGATGCCAAAAAAATTATTTACTTGGTGAATATAATACATCAAATATTACAAATACATTATTTAGTTAAATAAATAACCAAAAACCGAAAATTCAAACCCGCGCACCAGGGTCTAGTCTTTTTTAAAAGAGATTGTTCTCTCTCTGTCGACGAACACAAGCTTCTCCGCCGGATGATCATATGAAGCTCAAGGTGCATCTTGTGGTGCGCGACCTTGCCGCCGCCAAGTCAACTCATGTGTAATCGAAAGATTCTCTTTAGGGTCTCGAGGCTGCAAACGGTGGCTACTTATGTACAAAACCGTCGCTGTCCGCCTGTCCCTTAGAGCAACTCCAATGGTGTTGTTACCCATCATTGGAGTCCTTAACAATAGAATAATATTATTATTTTTTTTAATTTTTTTTGTTTGAATATTTAAGGACTCTAATCAAAATTGTATGTCTAATGGTGTTATCCATTATGGAGTTCTTAGGAATAAAAAATTATTAAATTTATAAAACATTTAAATTTAATTTTTTTTTATTGAATGATTAAATGTAAACATACAATAATTATACATCTTCATCATTACCAAACTTGTTCCAAATATTTTCAATTAAATCATATTTCAATTGTTCATGTATACGCCTATCACGAACATGATTCCGTAGGCCAAGCATATTACCGAGATTTGAAGGCATGTCGGTAGAATAGAACATAGCCACATGTGAACTTCTGGTCGAGTCTCCTTCTTCAAACTCAGATGTATCATACTGAGTGTATCCATTGTGTTCATTTTCTACTATCATATTGTGCAGTATGATACATGTTCGCATAACCATCCCTATTTGTCTCTTGTCCCACAAAATAGCCGGGTTTTTCACTATCGCAAATCGAGCTTGCAATACTCCAAAAGCACGCTCCACATCTTTTCGGGTTGCTTCTTGAACTTTAGCAAATAACTCTGCTTTAGGACCTTGAGGGAGTGAAATAGATTGGATAAATGTTGACCATTTTGGATATATACCGTCCATGAGGTAGTACGCCAAATCAAACTGGTGTCCGTTGACCACGTATTGTACCCTTGGAGCTCGACCTTGTAAAATGTCATAAAAAACAGGTGACCGATCGAGGACGTTAATATCGTTTAAGGTACCTGGAGGACCAAAAAAATCGTGCCATATCCAAAGATCTTGTGAAGCTACAGCCTCCAAGACAATTGTCGGATTTCCTGATCCACGTGTGTACTGTCCTTTCCAAGCGGTTGGGCAATTTTTTCACTCCTAATGCATACAGTCGATGCTTCCTATCATCCCAGGAAAGCCGCGTATCTCTCCAATATCGAGTAGTCGTTGAATATCCTCTGGAGTGGATCTTCGTAGATACTCATCTCCAAATAACTGTATTATGCCTTCTGTGAAATTGGTTAAACACGAAAGTGTTGTGCTTTCACCAAGTCGGAGATATTCGTCAACGGCGTCAGCCGCACAACCATAAGCAAGCATACGAATAGCTGTCGTACACTTTTGTAGTGGAGATAGACCTAACCTTCCGACTGCATCTCTTCTTTGTTGAAAGAATGGAACATTTTCTGAGAGGCAATCGACAATACGCATGAATACTGCCTTGTTCATGCGGAAACGGCGTCTGAATAAATGAGCCGGAAATGTCGGATCTTCACTGAAGTAGTCATTCCATAGACGGTTGTGGCCTGCTTCGCGGTTTCGTTCGATATATGCACGTTTCCTCTATTTATTGGTCTCTCTTCTGGCTCTGGCACTGCCCCTTGACCATCAACAGAATCCACTGGTTTGCGCTTTTCCTTAGCATTGTCCTTCTCCAGATAGGTGGAGCACCATTTCACATCATGCCTAAGCTCCCTCCACGTATGTTCCAAGTTGAACTTCATTTTCTGGTCACTGTGGAAGATATCCAAGGCAGCCTTCATCACATCGTTGTCATTTTGCCCGCTTCTCTGCTCCCTCAGTGCCATCTCGTAGCAGCCAGCAAACTTACAGACCAAATCATTGATCCTAGCCCATCTTTGCTTGCATCGCTCAAGTTCTCTTGGGGTTGTCCCAACCAGGAGAGGACTGGAGTTGTAGTACTCTACAATCCTCTTCCAGAAGGCACCAGCTTTTTGTTCATTACTCACTATTGGGTCTTTGCTGGTGTTGAGCCAAGCACCAATGAGGATTATATCCTCCTTGGGTGACCATTTTCTCCTCTCTTTGACACTAGACTCATCAGGACATTGGCTGCTAAACCAAAGAGGTTCTGATGAGTCAAGGTCAACTGACCCTTGGCTGGCTAATAGGTTAACAAAACTAGAGGAGTTTGCCATTTAGGAAGAAGTCTCTGTGTTTCTCTAGTAGAAACAGAGAGGATTAAATAAGGGATTCTATATTCAACTCTATTGAATCCTATTAGAAAACTGTCATATCAGAACATGTAGAGACAGTTTAATGAAATTTTAGTCTGAAAGAAGCATTTAGGCACAATTTAATGGTGGTTTAGTGTGCATTTATAACCTATCATTTCACTTTGGAATTCAAACTACAAAGTTAACTAGTTCAAACTGCAGAAGTTATTGTTTTCAAACTACAAAGTTACGGACTAAAATCCGTTTGAATTCAAACTGGTAAGTTTGAACTAGAGAGTTAAAGAGTTCAAACAAGGAAGAGAAGACGGGTAAGTTTATACACTAACCTCAGAGGACTCTCTCAAATTCAGACACACGCATAAGCATCATCCTCACCTGGGCCTGAACAGACATCAGAGAAACCAATCAATAGGTTAGAAAGATAGTACAAACAACTATCAATGTTATGATACTGATAAGATATAAACTCACCTTAAGTGCATGACACTCTCTAAGAAGGTTCTCATGCTCGTGAACCCGTTTTTTGAGCCTCTCAACCTCTTGTTGCACACCCATAACCCATGGTTGCCTGAAATGCAGCACGTCATTCTGCCAAAACATAAAAAGCTTTGTCAAACAGCAAATCAATATGGAAGAACAAGATCGATAATAAGAGACAGAACACTTCAAATCTGGTAGTCTTTGCAAATGAAGTATCTTTTCCCAGGGAGGTAGTCATATGTATCCTCTTCATCTACGGATTCCTTTGTGATTGATCCACAGGGGCACAGTTTGGGAATCCCATGTTGCGCATTTGCAACGAAATCAAGCATGTCGCAGTATGCTTTGTGTGCTTTCATATCTTGCCGTTCTTCCTCCATTTCAGAACCTGCAAGAACAAAAAACTTATCAGATTCGCTATATCGCTATAAGGATAGCTAAAGTCAAATCGTTTCTACAAACTGGATTGTAACCCCATGCAAACATATAAGCGAATCAAAAGCCCCAAATTAGCAAACCCAGACGAAAACCCTAAATCGATTTAGAACTCAATCCCGAACCCTTAATCGCGACGAAAACAACAAAGAAGCGAATCGAAAAGAAGAAAATAGCAAACCCAGACGAAAATCCTAATTCGATTTAAATCCCCAATTCGATTTGAAACCCTAAATCTATTTAAACCCCACAATCGAACCCTAAAAACTGATGAAATCAACATGCATCAACTCCAAATGCAAAAATAATGAACTAAAACGCTCCGATTTACCTTCAACAACGAGGATCGCAGAATCGCCATTCGTTCCGCCGGGAGAGGTTTTTTTTCGTTACTGGCGCAAGTATGAATGCTTTTTTTTCCCTTACGAAACACAACCCTAACCCGCACCAATCGGACGTTGCCAAGTCATCTAGGACCAAGTCCTTAACTCCTTAATTAAGGATCCTTTCTTAGCTTACGAAAATTTTATAATATTATTTTAATCTATTTTGCATAAAGATTAGTGCTAAGAAACAACTAAGATCCCGCGTTGCGGGTGGTCTTAGATCTCTTCTAAATTGACCTTCTCCATCTCTCTCTCTCTAGCAGGTCTGTCCTTCCCAATCATTATCATGTATATTAAAGTCTGTTGTTTTGATAAGTTAAAGTTACGCTTTTTATTTATCCATCAGAATCTACCTCACTGAGACATATAGAATATATATATATATATATATAACTTGTACGTTGCTTGACAATGTGTGTCCATCTCTAGGCGAATGTGCATGATCTGGCTGGTGATGATTACAGGACTTCCAATCAAAGAATGGATTCAGGTAGGCTCAGATTCTCAGTCTTCTGGAACAGAATCATCCTCTGAATCTGAATTCAACACCTGCATTTGCCATAGAATATAATCATACAAAGATTAGAGGCTTATACACTCTTACAACTGTGTGTTTAACTATTCTCTTTCTCACCTTTCGCTTAGCAGCCTGAAACCTAGCATCAGCACACAACGCATACATATCAGCGCCAGTGAACGTAGACGGACACTTTTTCGCTACTGAATAAAGCGTCACATCTTCGCTCAACTTAAACTTCCGAGTAAGTGCTTTTAATACCCTGCAGAATTAAAAAAACAAGATTAATGTGTAAATGTGT
Source organism: Brassica oleracea var. oleracea (assembly GCF_000695525.1). Lineage (NCBI taxonomy): Eukaryota > Viridiplantae > Streptophyta > Magnoliopsida > Brassicales > Brassicaceae > Brassica > Brassica oleracea. The sequence continues at coordinate 49,494,743 of NC_027749.1, forward strand.
TTTGATTTTAAAATGTGTAAACCTTTCCTTTCTCTGTAAAACGCATCAGCGTTGACTCCAACATAAAGAAGCTTGTCGAATCTTCCAGGTCGCAGAAGAGCTGGATCAATCAGGTCAGGTCTGTTGCTTGCTCCTATAATAAACAGATCCTGTGAAGAATCGCTCAGTCCATCAATCTAAAAATGGATGTTGATGAAGGCACATGACGAGTTGGTGAAGAACATTGGGAAGGTGGTTCCTGACTTTAGAAGCATTGGTTTCACTTCTATGGCTGCAAACGCCTATGCTTCCGCTATCTTCTTGCTTCTCAAGGTACCCCCTTTTATCCATCAGAATCTACCTCACTGAGACATATAGAATATATATATATATATATATATATATATATATATATATAACTTGTACTTTGTTATGGATAAGCTTCAATAAGATAGCTTAGGATACAAGTTATTCATTAAGGAAAGTAGAATAACTTATAGATTAGGATAAAGATAAGTTTCCTAGTTTCAAGTGTATTAGGACAAGTTAAGAGTTCCTATATAAAGAGATCTATAATGTATGTTGATCTTAGAAGTTAAGAAATAAATAAAACGAAGGTACTGTTTTATTAAAAGCTTTGCACACACACATACGATCCTTGGCGACTAGATTTGGTATCAGAGCTCCAGGTTATTTGTGAGTGCAATGGCCGATGCGAAAGCATTAACAGATATGAAAGCACTAGGAAGAAGAGAAGACGTTCCGCATGCAGTAGTCTGTCCAATGCTCAACATGTCCAACTATACCGTTTGGGCGAAGAGGATGAAAGTTCTGCTAAAAGTTCATAAGGCTTGGGAGACAATCGATCCTGGTACAGATGAAGAAGAGAAGAACGATATCGCAACGGCACTTTTGTTTCAGTCAATGCCTGAAAACTTGATTTTACAGGCCGGAGAAGATGACTACCATAAAGTTATTTGGGAAGCCATTAAAACCAGAAACCTTGGTGCCGAACGCGTGAAAGAAGATCGTCTACAAACCTTAATGAATGAGTTCGACCGTCTAAGAATGAATGACTCGGACACGATTGATACTTTCTCTGATGAGATATCTGAGCTTGCATCAAAAGCAGCCTCGTTAGGACAAAGCATCGATGAACCTAAAATCGTGAAGAAGTTTCTAAATAGTCTACCTCGGAAGTTTATTCACATGACAGCCTCTTTGGAGCAGTTGCTGGATCTGAATAAAACTCCTTTTGAAGATATTATTGGGAGAATTAAGGCATATGAAGAACGCATTAAAGATGAAGCATCGTATGATCAACAAAGCAACCTTCTATTCTCAAGTTCAGAGAGCTCGTCTGATCAGAACTCGAGAGGACGAGGGAAAGGATCAAATCGCGGTCATGGTCGAGGAAACAGAGGAAGAGGACGCGGGAATAGCAGTTCCGGCGAGTGGAACAAAGAAAAGAGGGACTACTCGCAAATCACCTGCCTTAACTGCAAAAAGAAAGGTCACTTCAAATCTGTTTGCCCCGAAAAGAAAGAAGAAAATCAAGAACTCAACAAGACTGAAACAGAAGATGCAGATGTTGCGCTCTATCTACATGAAATTGTTTTCCTTAATGAAGAAAAAGTGCTACCAAAAACACTTGAACCGAGCAAGAAAGAAGAAGGAATGTGGTACTTGGACAATGGCGCAAGTAATCACATGACTGGTGGGAAATCCTATTTTTCAGAGCTCAATGAAAACATTAAAGGAAGAGTAAAATTTGGAGATGGTTCGTGTGTGGAGATAAACGGCAAGGGATCGATCCTCTTTGAAGCAAGAACAGAGGAACATAAGCTACTAACTGATATATATTACATACCTGAGCTAAAAAGTAATATAATCAGTTTGGGTCAAGCAACGGAACAAGGCTGCGACGTTAGAATGAAGGATAACTATCTAACATTGCGAGATCCAAGTGGGAGATTATTGACAAAGGTACAAAGGGCCTCTAACAGACTTTATAAAGTCTCTCTCAAGGTCGGAAGCCCTATCTGTCTACTCACAAAGATCAAAGAAGAACCGTCGAGATGGCACACAAGACTCGAACACACCAGCTTCAAAACAATAAGGAACATGGCGGCTCAACAGATGGTTCAAGGACTGCCCGAGATTACAGAAGTAAAGCAAATCTGCAACTCTTGCTTAGTTGGCAAGCAAACAAGACACTCGTTTCCCTCTGCAACATCTTACAGATCGAGTCGTGCACTGGAGCTGTTACACGCAGATCTCTGTGGCCCAATTTCTCCTGCAACGCCATCACATAACAGATATACCTTTGTTATAATTGATGATCACACAAGGTACATGTGGTCCATCTTGTTAAGGGAGAAGAGTGATGCCTTTGAAAAATTTAAAATGTTTAAAAGTCTTGTGGAGAAGGATGTCGACAAGAAGATACTAACGCTTCGTACGGACATAGGAGGTGAGTCCACTTCTAAGGAGTTTCAAGAATACTGCAACAAAGAAGGCATCAAACGTCAGCTAACATCTCCTTACACACCGCAGCAAAACGGTGTGGTTGAAATGAGAAACCGTACGCTAATGGAGATGACAAGGAGCATGTTGAAAGAGATGAATGTTCCAAACTACATGTGGGGTGAATCCGTTCGTCACGCAACCTATCTTATCAACCGTGTGCCTACTTGGGCTCTAAAGAATCAAACGCCATATGAAAGCTTGAAAGGAAGAAAGCCTAGTATAGGCCACATTAGGGTTTTTGGATTCGTTGCACACGCAAAAGTGGACTATGTTCACTTAAAAAAGCTAGACGATCGATCACAAACCCTTGTACATCTTGGCATCGAGCCTGGCTCGAAAGCCTATCGACTCTATAATCCCAACACTAAAAGGATTATAGTAAGCCGAGATGTAATATTTGACGAGAAACAAGCTTGGGATTGGAAGGGAGCTGATGAAGGAGACAAACGTCCAGGTGACTTTCACATGACGTGGGGATCAATACTCGATGAAGGGAGTGGTCCGTTTGTGCTTGGCTCACACCAAGAAGAAGAAGTTGCCGCAGACAGCGAACAACAAGACGATCCAGAGCCAACACAAGAAGAAGAAGCTAACGATCAGAACTCAACTCGAGAAACAAGACGTTCAACTCGTCAGATAAACAAGCCAAGCTACCTTAACGATTACATTCTACTCGCAGAGTTAGAATGTGAGATGTTGCTTCTCTCTATCAACGATGAACCAATCAATTTTCAAGAAGCTAAAGTTGACAAGAGGTGGACAAACGCCTGTGAAGATGAAATCGATTCTATCTACAAGAATAATACATGGATGTTAATAGACAAGCCAGCCGGTGTAAAGATCATTGGTCTCAAGTGGGTTTTCAAGGTTAAGAGAAACGCAGACGGATCAATCAACAAAGTCCAGGCACGTCTTGTAGCAAAAGGATATGTACAAGAGCATGAAATTGATTTCGATGAAGTTTTTGCTCCAGTAGCTCGACTAGAGACTATAAGGTTTCTAATTGGCTTGGCTGCAGCAAATAAATGGGAAATCCATCACCTAGACGTCAAGACAGCTTTCTTGCATGGAGAGTTGAATGAAGATGTCTACGTATCACAGCCTGAAGGGTTTGAAAAGAAGGGAGAAGAGCATAAAGTTTTCAAACTCTCAAAGGCTTTATATGGTTTAAAGCAAGCTCCGCGTGCTTGGAACACAAAGCTCGACCAGATTCTAAAGAAGTTGAAGTTCAAGAAGTGCACAAAAGAAAGTTCAGTGTATCGCAAGGAAGATGGAGATAAACTACTTATTGTAGCTATATATGTGGATGATCTATTTGTTACCGGGAACTCTGTCAAGGCAATTAAAGACTTCAAAGTGGCGATGTCACAGCAGTTTGAGATGTCCGACTTAGGTATATTAACCTATTACCTCGGTATGGAAGTAAAACAGAGTTCACAAGGCATTACAATCAAGCAAGAAGCGTATGCACTACGGATACTAAAGGAAGCAGGTATGGACGATTGCAATTCAACATATATGCCGATAGAATTTGGTCTGTAACTTTCCAAAGCACTAGATGAAACGGAGATTGATGCAACCTTATACAGAAGAAGGATAGGATGTTTGAGATATCTAATGCATTCTAGACCAGACTTGGGGTTCGCTATTGGGATCCTCAACAAGTATATGCATTCACCGCGCACGGCTCATGGTGATGCATTAAAACAAGTACTGAGGTATCTGAAAGGTACTCATGGGTATGGCCTAGTGTTTAAATGTGGTGGATCTCAGAAACTCATTGGATACAGCGACAGTAGCCATAACACTGATCCAGATGATGGAAGAAGCACGACTGGACACTTGTTCTGTTTCGGAGATACACCTATAACTTGGTGTTCTCAGAAACAAGACACGGTGGCTCTATCCTCTTGTGAAGCTGAATTCATGGCGGCAACAGAAGCTGCGAAACAAGCCATTTGGCTACAAGATCTTCTGAGCGAGATTACCGGAAGAAAGGCTGAGAAGACATTGATCCGAGTTGACAACAAATCAGCCATAGCACTGGCCAAGAACCCAGTGTTCCATCGTCGAAGCAAGCACATTCAGAAACGTTTTCACTTCATCAGGGAGTGTGTTGAGAGAGATCATATAGACGTGGAGCATGTACCCTGAACATAACAGAAAACGGATAGCTTAACTAAAGCATTAGCAAAGATCAAGTTCAAGGAGATGAGGGAGAAGATACAAGTTCAAGACCTAAGTGAAAATGCTTTGAAGCTTAGAAGGGAGAATGTTGTGGATAAGCTTCAATAAGATAGCTTAAGATACAAGTTATTCACTAAGGAAAGTAGAATAACTTATAGATTAGGATAAAGATAAGTTTCCTAGCCTCAAGTGTATTAGGACAAGTTAAGAGTTCCTATATAAAGAGATCTATAATGTATGTTGATCTCACAAGTTAAGAAATAAATAAAACGAAGATACTGTTTTATTAAAAGCTTTGCACACACACATACGATCCTCGGCGACTAGATAATTTGCTTGACTTAAAACAGTGTGTTGAATACACTGGACATCATTCTAAGCTAGTCGTTGAATCTTTTATTTCAACAAACTTCTGGCCACCAATATTCAGGTTGTCACATGTTCTTTTAACATCTGTTAAAAGTGTACCTGTAATATCGTTAAGAGTTATTCCACGACTTTGTCAGTGTCTCCCATCCTCCCGTAAGATCTTGATTCTCTATATTCATTTAAAAATTGAGTGATTGTCTTATTCTTTGGACAGATTGGTCGTGTTGAAAACAGCTGAAACATTCATTATACAAGATAAGTTCATTTTGTTATTAGACCAAAAAAGTTCATTTTGTTATTTTGTCTGCTTTATAATCATGAAATGCATAATACTTTACAATCGTTAGTTGTGTTGTTAGTTTCAAATCAAAAAAGAACATACTAAAAAGCTTTAGATCTTTGAGTATTAAATATCTAGGATGAATAAATTTTGGAAATTGTTTTCCCATAACTACATCTTATCTATTAAATTAGATCTTATCTATTACAATAAAAGTTATGAGTTCTTTCATTTGTGATATTTCATTTTGGACTATTTCTTAGAATATCATCTTTACTATTAAAATAAAAATTATGATTTTTTCATGTGTAATATTTCATTTTGGACTATCTTCCTAAAATATTATTACATTTAATGGTTCCGTCGTTTTCCATATATTCTACCTAATAATGCAAAATACTAAAACAAGATTTACCTACAATCTCGCTGCTCTATATTTTTTTTTCTCTTCATTAACAATAGTCATCTAAAATAAACATATGATTAATAAAGGTAGCAACATTTATTTTATAGGCATAAAGGTACCATCTTAAACTTCTTTCTTTTATGTTCAATTCTTTTTTCATGAAATAATAAAGCTTGATCTCTTTTTTTTTCAGTTTTTAAATTACACGAATCAAAAGCTTGATTTTATAACATAATTTTAGAAAGCATACATTTACCATCACGTAAAATTTCATGTTTTCCACAATTTGTTTTTCTATATTTACGTCAGCTAATATATAATTACCAAAATGAAATTTATATAACACTCAATTATATAAAATAAATTTGAAATCTCTATCAGTTTGAAATTTATATAATACTCATTATTTATTTACTATATATATATCTAAAAATAGTACAACAAAATCTATATATTTTTTATAAACAAGAAGATTACAGAATACGAAAAATATATTATAGTTATCAACAGGTTATACAGTCAAATAAATATGAGATGATAAATAAAATTATTAACTCATATCCATTATAAAATATTAAAACAACATTTGATCACCAGTGATCATCATTCCATTTCGTCTATAACCTTAACTTAATAAAGTCAGTCAAACTAAAATTTTATGTTTTCCGTTTATAAACAAATAAAATGTGTGTTAATAATTAGTATTTAAAAGGTATGATATGAAAATTGAATTTGACGATCCTTCTAAAAAAATAATATTCATTTTGAATAACCGCTGATTGACTATAAACATTTTGTTAGGGTCTTGTCGACACATTGATTCCACATTTAATACATCGTATGTTACTTTTCAAGATATACGACTGACCTTCACCAGTGATCATCATTCCATTTCATCTATAACCTTAACTTAATAAAGTCAGTCAAACAAATTTTATGTTTTCTGTTTATAAACAAATAAAGATGTGTGTTAATAATTAGTATTTAAGAGATACGATATGAAAATTGAATTTGACGATGCTTCTAAAAAAACATATAGTCATATATTTAAAAGATAAAATAAGAAAATTGAATTTGACGATGCTTCTAAAAAATAATATTCATTTTGAATAACCGCTGATTGACTGTAACTTACAAAATTAATACACAGATTTTTCGAAAAAAACGTATAGTCATATATTTAAAAGATATGATATGAAAATTGAATTTGACGATGCTTCTAAAAAAATTATATTCATTTTGAATAGCTACTGATTGACTATAAACATTTTGTTAGGGTCTTGTCAACACCTTGATTCCCCATTTAATACATCGTACGTAACGTTTCAAGATATACGACTGACCTTCACCAGTGATCACCATTCCATTTCCTCTAAAACCTTAACTTAATAAAGTCAGTCAAACCAAAATTTTATGTTTTCCGTTTATAAACAAATAAAAAAAAAAAGATGGGGAAAATCGCATAAAAAACCTTCGAAGAGTCACGTACTATCACTTTAAACCTTGAATTTTTTTCACATACTATCATAAACAAATAAAGATCGATGTGCGTTAGTAATTAATATTTTGATTTTTTTCTTTATATGACATGATAATATGTGTATATAAATAGTAGAGTATTTTCAATTAGGAGGACACAACACAAATAAAATGTCAACCATACTTAGGATGTCGCTTGTTATGAATCTATTATCTCTTTTGCTTTCAACAGTTATAGCTCATTCCAATCAAAGGACAGTGCCTCTCAGATCTTTCAAGGTTAGCTTAAAATACATCTTGAGACACACAGTTTCTTTTATTATTTAGATTATCATGTAACATATAACCTTTTTTGTCCTTGACAGATAAGTGAAAATATAACATATATATGATTGCATAGATATTTATAAGCAACCAGGGCTCAATCATCCTTTGCTCAAAACCCACAAAATTCAGGTGCATTGCCTCAGAATTTAATCTCCAACGTTTTTTTACTTGTATTAGTATGATAAATATTTGATTATACAATTTTTTATTTGAAAAGATGAAACCATCAGTTTCAAGGCTTGAGTTAAAGATGCAAACGGGCAAAAACGAAACATCTAACAAAAAGAAAATAGGATGTCCAAATGGAACTGTTCCTATATTGAGAAATACAAAAGAATTTTTCACTAACTCGCAAATATTTGCTGAGAATCATTTTCTTCCGCTATCAGCCGATAGTCCTGGAACACATGTAAGCACTCGTCTCAATTTCTTAATATGATAAATCTTTTTTTTTATCAATGTAATATGAAAAATCTAATATTGTATTATTTTTATGTTTATCAAGTAATAAGTCATTAATGTAACCTGATTTTGATAGATTACTGGAGTAAGGTCAAATGGTGGTCCATTTCGTGGTGTATAAGCTTCGTTTAGTGCAAATGCGCTAAACGTGGGAAAGGATCAAGTCTCATATAGTCAAATATATATAGGCAGTGGATCAAAAAACCAAGTCAATTATATCTCAGCGGGTTGGATTGTAGGTTTTATATTTTATAAGTATATTCCTTAATCCATTCATTAATCCTTTGTGTATATTCTTAAAGTATTGCAATTCCATATTGATAGATAAATCCAAGTCTATATGGCGACCAACGTGTTTGGACCTTTGGATTTTGGAAGGTATGTGGCTACGAACAAATTAACTTTTGGTGAAAACATTGATCAAATAGTAACAAGTATGGTATTACATATTTCTTTTAATAGGGTAAGGATGGGAAAGGATGTTACAATACCGCATGTTCAGGGTTTGTTCAAGTATCAAAGAAGATTCCAATTGTCGAGCCCAGTGTTCTTAAGCCAGGAGTCCCTCGCTGGTTGCGCTATTCCATACATCAGGTATTACTTTTTTAAAGCATACTTGCAATCGATATATTTGAAAGATGCATACTAGTGGTCAATATATTTTTCATCAGATTATTACTTAATTATAATCAGTTTTATAAGCATACTAGTGATTGATATATTTGACTATAGCATTTCTAAGATCCGTATCTTTTTTAAACTGATAAATGTATTTGTCTTGTCTCTTAATATATGGAAAAGGATAAAAATACAGGAAACTGGTGGATTACGCAACTTATGAAATATGCACCTAATGAAGATATCGGTTATTGGCCAAAAGAACTATTTAACCTTTTAGACAATGGTGCAAATATGGTTGGAGCTGGTGGTGTTGTTCAGGCTTCTCCTTCTGGTTCAAGCCCTCCTATGGGTAATGGTATTTTACCGAATGTAGGCCCCCAGGATTCAGGAGTTTTTACAAATATTAAAGTCTTGAATTCCAACTATCAGCAACGTAAAATGGATTCTTTTCCTATAGAGAGTTTGGTAGATAGTGTGAAATGTTATCACTACAAGAAAACACATGCTTAACGACGAAAATTAACGAGGAAAAACAATCCTCGTAAATTTGCGTCGAGTTTACGACGAATTTACGTGAAAAACTAAAGTCATCGTTATTTCCTCGTAACGTAACGACAAAACTGTTTCGTCGTAAAGTGGATGTAATTTTACGAGTATTTTACGAGGAAAAACTATTTCCTCGTAAATACGACGTAAACTTTGCGTGGTATTTACGAGGGAATAGTTTACGTGTATTTAGCGAGGAAATTTTTGAATCCACCAACTTTATAGGTGTTACACGTTTTTTTTGCCCACCTAATTAATTTTCGTCGTAAATTCATAGCAAAATTACAACTACCAGATTCGAATTTTCCTATAAATATGGATGTTTAAACATCATTTTAAACACACCAACAACAAAAAACGTGAAAGAAAAAAAAATGGCTGGCTCCGGGAATATTTACGAGTTGCGGAAGTGGATGTATATGCATAGAGATGCTAACGGGAGAGTGACGAAAGAATACCTTGCGGGTCTGGAGACATTTATGCATCAAGCAGATTCAACACCGCTCGCCCAAGAAAGTGGTAAGATGTTCTGTCCTTGTCGGAAATGCAACAATTCGAAACTGGCAAACCGTGAAAATGTTTGGAAGCATTTAATAAATAGAGGTTTCACGGCAAATTACTATATCTGGTTTCAACATGGAGAAGGTTTTAATTATGATCAGAATGAAGCTAGTAGTAGTAATAGCAATTTTCAGGAAAAAGAACCGGTTGATCATCATTTGCATAATGAACATAGTTACCAGCAGGAGGAGATGGTAGATTATGATAGGGTACATGATATGGTAGCTGATGCATTCGTAGCTCATGATGAAGATGAAGAACCTAATATAGATGCAAAAAAGTTTTACGAAATGTTAAACGCGGCGAATCAACCACTTTACAGTGGTTGTAGAGAAGGTCTCTCTAAATTGTCGTTAGCTGCTAGAATGATGAATATTAAAACTGATCACAATCTACATGAAAGTTGCATGAACGAATGGGCGGACTTGCTTAAAGAGTATTTGCTGGAAGACAATGTGTCTGCTCATTCTTATTATGAGATTCAGAAACTGGTTTATAGTCTTGGGTTGCCTTCGGAGATGATAGATGTTTGCATCGACAACTGCATGATCTATTGGGGAGATGATGAGAAGCTAGAAGAATGTCGATTCTGCAAGAAGCCACGATTCAAGCCGCAAGGACGAGGACGTAATAGGGTACCGTACCAAAGGATGTGGTACCTACCAATTACAGACAGATTGAAAAGATTGTATCAATCAGAGCAGACTGCTGGAAAGATGAGATGGCATGCCGAGCATACTCAGACGGATGGTGAGATGACTCATCCATCAGATGCAAGAGCCTGGAAACATTTCAACAAAGTACATCCAGATTTCGCTAGCAATATCCGGAATGTGTATCTCGGATTATGCACAGATGGATTTAGTCCGTTCGGAATGTCAGGGAGACAATATTCATTGTGGCCAGTCTTTCTTACTCCATACAACCTGCCACCGGAGATGTGCATGCAACGGGAGTTACTATTCTTGACCATATTAATACCTGGTCCGAACCATCCAAAAAGGTCCCTGGATGTTTTCCTACAACCACTGATAAAAAAGTTGAAGGATTTGTGGTCAACAGGGGTGAGGACGTATGACTGTTCAACGAAGACGAATTTTACGATGCGAGCGATGCTTTTGTGGACCATAAGTGATTTCCCTGCCTATGGGATGTTGTCTGGATGGACTACACATGGGAGATTAGCTTGTCCATATTGTAATGGAACGACAGATGCGTTTCAACTGAAGAATGGTAGGAAGACAAGTTGGTTTGATTGTCACCGTCGATTTCTTCACATTGGCCATCCTTACCGAAGAAACAAGAATTTGTTTAGGCACAAAAGGGTTGTGAGAGACACTCCTCCTCCATATCTAACTGGAGAACAAATTGAAGCGCAAATCGACTACTACGGAGCTAACGAAACAGTTCGTTGGGGTGGTAATTGGCATGTCCCTCGTAATATGCCAGATTCTTACGGTGTTCATCACAACTGGCACAAGAAGAGTATATTTTGGGAGTTGCCATATTGGAAGGATCTTCTTCTGCGCCACAACCTCGATGTGATGCATATAGAGAAGAATTTCTTTGAGAACATCATGAATACAATATTGAATGTCCCAGGGAAGACAAAAGACAACATAAAATCGAGGTTGGACTTGCCGGATATTTGCTCAAGAAGCGAGTTACATATTAAAAGCAATGGACAAGTTCCCGTTCCGATATTCAGATTATCTTCAGAAAAAAAGTCGGTGTTGTTCAACTGGGTGGCATCAGAAGTGAAGTTCCCCGATGGGTATGTTTCGAATCTCTCTAGATGTGTTGAAAAGGGTCAAAAGTTCTCCGGGATGAAGAGTCATGATTGTCATGTATTTATGCAACGACTACTGCCCTTTGCATTTGCGGAGCTACTTCCAACAAACGTACATGAAGCACTTGCAGGTACGTAGTGTATTATATCACAATAATTTACAAAATAATATATGACTAACAATGTGTTTAATTTTTTTTCGAATATAAAAGGCATTGGAACATTTTTCAGGGATCTGAGCGCACACACTCTTAAAGAAGAAGTCGTGGAACAGCTTCAGGAGAACATTCCCATCTTATTGTGCAACTTGGAGAAGATATTTCCTCCCGGATTTTTTGACGTCATGGAGCATCTAGCTGTCCACCTCCCATATGAGGCATTGCTTCGTGCACCTGTACATTACGGATGGATGTATCAGTATGAGCGAGCCATGAAATATTTGAAGGGAAAAGCAAAGAACCTCGCCAAAGTTGAAGGTTCTATAATTGCTGGAAGTTTGACGGAAGAAGTTTCTCACTTCACATCGTACTACTTTGCGTCAAAAGTACGTACACGGAGAAGAGCTCCAAGAAGATATGATGATGGTGGTGTTGCGCCAACATATGCAGTTGCTGGTGTTCCAGACATCTTTAGCCAGATTGGGCGACTCGGTGGAAAGTCTAAAGAGGTTTGGTGGTCGAGTGAACAAGACGCTCATAGTGCACACACCTATATTCTACTCAATTGCGAAGATCCATTGATGCGTTATTTTGAAAGGTAACATATATTGACACTTCGAAACACATATAAGTATAATTAATTGTATAATTGCGAGAGATTCATTCCTATAAAATGTGATTTTACAGCCTATTTGTTTCTCAAGTCGAAGAAACATTTCCTGGTATATCCACAAGTGACGTAGACAAAAGGAAAGATCAACACTTCATTAAGTGGTTGCGGAATCAGGTATTAACTAAAAAAAATTTCATACATTATCTGTATTTCATTAACATTCTCTTTATTTTTGCAGGTTGATTATGACGACGACGATGCAGATTATCCTAAGTGGTTACACGAAGTAATTCAATCTCCACTTGTAAAGGTCACCACATCACAGATGTATTTCACACGAGACTATACTTTTCATACATATGACTATGGTAGACAGCGGGCGACCAGTAACTATGGAATATGTGTGAAAGGGGAAACAGATTTCTACGGGATCTTGACGGAGATTATTGAAGTCGAATTTCCAGGGATACTGAAGCTGAAATGCGTCCTCTTCAAATGTGAATGGTTCGACCCCGTCGTCAACAGAGGTGTTCGGTCTAACAAATTCGGTGTAGTTGATGTCAACGGTGGAAGAAGGTACAACAAATTCGAGCCTTTCATCTTAGCTTCACAAGCAGACCAAGTTAGCTTCCTTCCATACCCTCGGATGAGAGATTCAGGTATAAATTGGTTAGCAGTGATCAAAGTTACACCTCGAGGACGAATCATCAGTGGAGAAGAACCACCATTGCAAGAAGAACAGATAAATGAAGTCGAGGAACCTGAACAAGAAATTGATGACATCCTTCTCATTGATCCGCATAATCACGAGTACGAAGATCTTACCGATGATGCCACAGACGAAGCTGTTGAAGACGAGTTTAATGAAAATGATGATGTTTCTAGTGATGACGAGAATGTCGATGTATCCGATTGATGTATTTGTTTTATGAATAAGATGAGGGAGTTTGTTTTATGAATAAGATAATGTGAGGTTTGTTTTATGAATAAGGGAATGCTGGGAGTTTGTTTTAGGATGATGAAGTCACGGAGCTGCGTAGAGAGTCCGCTCAGCTGCGTAACGAGTTGACCGCGACAAAATCTCGTATGGGTGGAGTCGAGGGCTTCTTGGACGTTATTGCGGCCACAAATCCGGAATGGGAGTCCATGTTGAGGAACATGCGACAACAACATCCCATTCATGGCGAGTCATCCGACGACGTACATAACGAGGCGGATGTTACGAGGAGGAGTGATGAATTCTACCGGGCGATGAACGACCCTTAGTTTTTTTTTGTTGTTGTATTATATAAATTCAAAACTTATTTATTTATAAAATATTTTCATATGAATTTATTTTTATTTTGAATTTTAATTTATTGTTAAATTAAATATTTATAATTATTTTTTAATTATATTTTAAAATTCTGTAAAATAATAAAAACGAAGTAAATTCGTAGCTAATGTACGACCTCTTTACGTGGAAATCTTACGAGGAAATGACGAGAAACAGTTTACGAGTAGTTTACGAGGAATTATTTATGAGGAAATAACGAGGAAATGTTTACGACCATTTTACGAGGAAATCATTTCGTGGTTGTTACGTGTATTTTGCGAGGAAAATCTTTCAAGGTATTTACGTGTAGATTACGAGGAACTGTTTTCGAGTTATTTACGAGGAATTGTAGCGACGTCCTTACGAGGAATTGTAGCGACGTCTTTACGACGAATCGTTCTACTTCGTCTTTACGACGAAATATATTCCTCGCTAAGTTACGACGAATTAGCGAGGAAATATGTGTTACGACGGACGTGTAACGAGCAAACGCGTTTCCTCGCTAATTCGTCGTAAAGCCTCTTTTACGACGAAATAACGAGGAAAACCGCCCTCGTTAAGATTATGTTTTCTTGTAGTGTATGGGCTAAGAATTGGTTCGCAAAAACGATTCCCTCATCTCGGTTTCTTTTTCAATTATGGTGGTCTCGGAGGGAATTCATGTTGAGTTTAACATTTTCCAACATACTCTGTAAAATTGGCATTTAATAAATATATTATAAATTAATAAAATACAAACTATTATAGATATGTATTCTTTTTGTTTTGTTCTCAAGGTTAACGTTTTTCTAATTTGTAAGTGCAGTTAACGTTCTATTTGACTGTTAGAAACCATTCAGGAAATTAGCTAAATTAATGAAGAATCATCCCCATGAAATGAAAGAGTGATTTACACTCAAGACCATTTTCAGTCTTTTTGTTACAGTATATGTAAGGTTTTGGGCTTCAGATATTCTACCTGGGCCAACGACAGCATCACTCCTATGGGCCAAGACAAGGACGCAGACCCACCTCCCGTGTACCCCGTGTACCTTGCTAACACATATATAACGAGATGTTAATATGTTGTTAGGTCAAGCAGTCTACGGAAAATACACAGAACGTTTACGGCAACAAGGATCAGATCAATCAGCAATAAGCAAGAGGAAGGAGACCACAGTACAAGATAAATAGCTTAGACCTAAGTCTATTTGATCTAAGGGCTTTGTTGTATCCTCTAGCTTGAAGTATTTGGTTCTTTGTAAACAAAATATCTAGCACACTGATTTGGTGTTGCTAGAGTCTCTTTGATCTAGTGGAACTTGAGAGCTGGAGTTCTCCCACGAGACGTACCGCGCCGAGGGCCGGGAACTCGTTAAATTGACTGTGTCTTTAGTTTCAGTTTAAACCTAGATCTAATACTAACTTCTAACCTAAGTAACCTAAGTTAATAATCTTTACAAGTGGTATCAGAGCTTCCGGGTTATATCAAGGTTGCTTAGGAGAAAAAAAAAAGAGAGCTATATCCAGTACCTGTTCGATGGGGAAGTCGAAAGAACTTGTGGATATAGATCGGTTCGAGGGTGATGGCGATTTCGCCCTATGGAAGGTGAGGATGCTTGCTCACTTTGGAGTGCTTGGACTGAAAGCTATTCTCACCGATGAGAAGCTTTTAAAGGATGACGTGGATTCGAAGGATGAACCCGAGTCTGCCATAAATGACAAGGGGAAGGGGCTAGCTGGGCTTGTTGCGTCCACACCTGCAATTGATCCTGCAAAATTCGAAAAATCAGAAAAAGCGAAGGACCTAATTGTGCTGAATGTTGGGAACAAAGTCTTAAGTAAAATCCAACATTGTGAGACTGCTGCTGCAATGTGGAGTACACTGAACAAGTTGTACACAAAGACATCTTTACCCAACAGGATTTATCTACAGCTTAGGTTCTACACTTTCAAGATGGCTGACTCAGAATCCATTGATGAGAATGTGGATGAATTCTTGAAGCTAGTTGCAGATTTAAACAATTTGCAAGTTGAAGTATCCGAGGAAGTTCAAGCTATCCTACTGCTAAGTTCTCTACCTAACAAGTATGATCAACTCAAAGAGACTCTAAAGTATGGGAGAGACACCCTAAGCCTAGCTGAGGTTACAGGGCCTGCAAGGTGGAAAGAAAGAGAGTTGATCGAGAGTGGTAAGTTTACAAGGTCAGGTGGAGAAGGTCTGATGGTGACAGAGAGGGGAAGATCAGACCAACGTTCTGGCAAAGGCAATGGAAAATCCTAGAGGGGAAGATCCAAGAGCAGACAGGGACGTTCCAAATCGCGTCCCCGAAAAAAAAAAACACCAAGGGATGTTTTGTATGCGGCAAGGAGGGCCACTGGAAGCGTGATTGCCCTGATAAGAAGCCTTACAAAATGCCAGACTCAGCTAATGTTGTGGCAGAGTCCAAGGAACCTTTAATTCTCACCGTAAGCACCCAATACTCCAAGGACGAATGGGTGATGGACTCTGGCTGCTCGTTCCACATCACACCAGACAAGAGCTTCCTATTCGATATGGAAGAATTCAAAGGTGGAAAAGTGTTAATGGCAAATAACACGCATAGCAACATTCAAGGAATTGGAAAGATTAAAATTCTAAATCCAAATGGATCGACTGTGGTTCTAACAGGCGTCAGATATATGCCTGGTATGAGTAGAAATTTAATCTCTTATGGAATGTTGGAAACATCAGGATGCAGATATGAAGGCAAGGATCTCATGGTTAATTTCTATAAGGATGATCAACCGGTTATCTCAGGGAAATATCATCAGGGACTCTATTATCTACAGGGGACAGTCTCTCGAGGAGAGGCTAATCTATCTAAAGTTGAGAGAAATATGACTAATGTTTGGCATTCACGCCTCGGTCATATGAATCTTAATAACATGTCTGAACTTGTCAAACGGGGATTTATCATTGACAAGGAAGTTAAGACATTGGATTTCTGTGAACACTGCATAATTGAGAAATCTCACAAGAAAAGTTTTCCTAAGGCTAAGCATGTGACTAAAGGGATTCTAGAGTATATTCACTCTGACCTTTGGGGTTCTCCATCTACACTAGATAGCCTTGCTGGAAACAAGTATTTCGTGACATTTATTGATGATTTCTCTAAGTAGGTTTGGATTTATTTTCTAAAGACTAAGGATGAGGTATTCTCTAAGTTCAGAGAATGGAAAGCTGAGGTGGAGACAAAGACAGAGAAGAAAATCAAATGCCTAAGGACAGGTAATGGGTTGGAGTTCTGTAATAAGCAGTTTGATAATTACTGCAAACAGGTGGGAATTAAACGTCACAGAACCTGCAGCTACACTCCTCAGCAGAATGGAGTTTCAGAAAGGATGAATAGAACCATCATGGATAAGGTTAGATGCATGCTAGCCGAATCTGGCTTAGACCAAAGCTTCTGGGCAGAGGCGACATCCACTGCCATCCATGTGATCAATAGATCACCTAACTCTACACTCGAGTTCAGAATGCCTGAAGAAGTGTGGACCGGCGCCAAACCTGACTTGGGACATCTAAGAACGTTTGGATGCACTGCGTATGTCCATATAACCGAGGAGAAAACAAGACCTAGAGACATCAAAGGCGTTTTCGTGGGGTACCCTATGGGTACTAAAAGCTATCGAGTTTGGATAGAGGATGAAGGCAGATGTAGAACAAGCAGAAACGTTGTCTTCAACGAAGATGAGCTGTACAAGCACACTGTTGCTAAAGCAAAGGAAAGCACATGAGTGACTAAAGAGACAGAGAAACAAGCTAAAAAGAGGGTCTCATTCAGTGATGATTTGATCAGAGGGCCTTCTCCTTATGTCGAATCCAAAGACAAATCTTATCAAGGTGGAGAAGAATCATCATCTGATAGCTCGAGTAGCTCAAGTAATCAAGAACAGAATGACGAGGTTGAAAGTGAGAGTGGTGACACTGGAACTTTAGATACCTATGTTCTAGCACGAGATAGAGCAAGAAGACAGAACGTGAGGCCTCCATCACGTTATGAGGATGGAAACTTTGTAGCCTATTCGCTCAATGTCATTAATGACTTGGAGGTTGAAGAACCTAAATCCTACGCTGAGGCCGGGCCGTGCCTGATACCAAGCAGATCAAGCATTGGCTTTGGGGCCAACAAGAGAATATTTATTTTAGGGGCCAAGAATAAGCGAAGTTTCTCTCTAGTTCTGGTGGCAAAAGCTAGATGTATAACAGCGGGAGGTTATTGGTTCAAATCACATGGGAACACCTTTTAATATGTTCATGTTTTATTTAGATCATGGGCCAAAAAAATTTTTTTGCTTCTGGGCCCGAAATTGTCAGGCCCGGCCCTGCGCTGAGGCAATGAAAAGTCCACAAAAGAAGTTGTGGAAGAATGCGGTTGAAGAGGAGATGGAATCTCATAGGAAGAACATAACCTGGGATCTAATTGATAGGCCTGCTAAGGCAAAGCTTGTTGGATGCAGATGGCTGTTTAAGCTGAAACTTGGAATCCCAGGTGTTGAGGATGAACGATACAAGGGCAAACTAGTTGCAAAGGGGTATTCTCAGACAGAAGGGGTTGACTACAATGAAATATTTTCACCAGTTGTGAAACATGTCTCTATCAGACTTATGCTCAGCATTGTGTTAAACCTAAACTTGGAACTAGAATAGATGGATGTCAAAACAGCTTTTCTACATGGAAGTCTAGAGGAAAGGATCTTAATGGAACAACCTGAGGGGTTTATAAAGCCAGGGACAGAGAACAAAGTGTGTCTGTTAAGGAAGTCTCTGTATTGCTTGAAACAGTCCCCAAGAAGATGGAACCATAGGTTCAACAGCTTCATGAAGAATCAGTTGTTTGAACGGTGCAGTAAAGACTTGTATGTCTACATGAGGGATGTTCAAACTGACAAGGCCATCTACCTACTCCTATATGTCGATGACATGTTGATTGCCTCAGGAAACAAGAGGGTGATCAAAGATCTTAAGGAAAAGCTAAGTGGAGAATTTGAGATGAAGGATATGGGAAAGGCCTCAAGAATTTTGGCCATGGATATTACTAGAGACCGAGAAAGAGGAACCCTGATCCTATCTCAAAGCAACTACATTAAGAAAGTCCTAAAGACGTTTGGAATGTAGGACGCTAAGCCTGTGATTACTCCTACTGCATCACATTTTAAATTGAGAAGCCTAACAGATGATGAGTGGAAGGTGGAAGCTTCTCAGATGAAAAGGATTTCATATGCTAGCGCCGTAGGAAGCCTTATGTATGCAATGGTAGGCTCTAGACCTGACTTAGGTTTTGCAGTAGGCTACGTCTGCAGATTCATGAGTAAACCAGGAAGGGAACACTGGAAAGCAGTTCAGTGGGTCCTAAGATACTTAAAGGAAGCAGTAGATTCGAATTTAACATTCAGAAAGAACTCTACACTCCTAGTGGAAGGATACTCAGACTCAGATTATGCAACAGACATGGATAGAAGGCGTTCAGTAACTGGATATGCATTCAAATTTGGAGGTACCACTATCTCATGGAAATCATGTCTACAATCAGTGGTTGCTCTATCTACTACAGAAGCAGAGTACATGGCTATGAATGAAGCAGCTAAAGAAGCAATGTGGCTAAAGGAAATATGCAATGAACTAGGTTTCAAGCAATAAGGAATCAAACTCTACTGTGATTCTCAAAGTGCCCTAACTCTAGCAAGAAATCCAGTTAATCACGAAAAGACAAAGCATATAGCTACCAAGTTCAACTTCATTCGAGACCTAGTGGAATCAGGAGATATTGTCCTAAAAAAGATACACACTAATGTCAATCCATCAGACTTCCTAACAAAGACGGTACCTGGTCAGAAGTTCCAGCTCTGCTGTGAGAATTTTGAATGTGAACTGATAAGACTGGAGACACTCCAGGTGATTCAAAGTTGAATAGACCCACTCTCGCACAACACAGACAACAAACAATAGGTCAGTATGTGTGCAATTGGATATCTTAGTCAACAGGGAGTGTCAATAAAGAACAAGGAATCACCTGGAGGATAATGAGAATCGAGAAAGAGTACTCGATTCAGATGGAGTAACCGTGAGCCACCAGACATTCCCATACAGGAACAGACTCAGAAAGGGCTTCGTGAGGTGTACAGAAGCAAGCATCAGGGTCTGGTAACTTAAGAAAGGCATCATCAATGGAATCTTTCAGAGACAGTGAATCTACATGCAGCCACAAGATACAGGTGTTAGTAACAAGTTCGTGAAGTGTTACGAGTCACAAGAGTAGTTCAGAAGTGGCTTACCAACAGAACGTGACAGTGTCTGATTAATCAAGGGGTTTCAATATAGAAACCAAGATAGCTCATCATCGAGCTGTTAGACTCGTGAAACATTACAGAGGAGTCATATCGACAAACGATAAGCAGATTATAGTGGGTTTGCTGAGAAAGGGGATTACCTGTTCAACGAAAGAGGTGGAGCATAATGATGGAGCTAAGGTAAGCGGTGAGTGAATCAAGATCGCTCTCGGAGATGAAGCTCATGACAGAGCTGAATCGCATGACGGAGGAGGCGTATCTATCACCGGAGAAGACATGCAAAACAGAATCAAAGGGTTAGCCAATCGCTAACTCAAAACGACTTCTCATCCTTACAGATGACCCTATTCTCTGGAAATATAAAAGGGAGTAGATGTACATGAGGATAAAGGAGAAAGATGAGACACGCCATCATGGTGGAGCTGATCAGATCTTCCTCGGCGAAGCTAGACGAAGCTTCAAGTACTCACGGCGGAAGAGTGGAGAAGAAACGAGGGAGAGAGAGACGCTAGAGAAAGAGAGTGGGAAATCGCGTCTGATTTCATCACTACCCAGACAAAGAGACACGAGTTAGGGCTGTCGGCAGAAGAGGTAATGGGCTGATAGGCTTCAGCCAAAACGGTGGAGATTTGTAAGGTTTTGGGCTTCAGATATTCTACCTGGGCCAACGACAGCATCACTCCTATGGGCCAAGAAAAGGACGCAGGCCCATCTCCTGTACGTGTACCCCGTGTACCTTGCTAACACATATATAACGAGATGTTAATATGTTGTTTGGTCAAGCAGTCTAAGGAAAATACACAGAACGTTTACGGCAACAAGGATTAGATCAATCAGCAATAAGCAAGAGGAAGGAGACAACAATACAAGATAAATAGCTTAGACCTAAGTCTATTTGATCTAAGGGTTTTGTTGTATCCTCCAGCTTGGAGTATTTGGTTCTTTGTAAACAAACTATCTAGCACACTGATTTGGTGTTGCTAGAGTCTCTTTGATCTAGTGGAACTTGGGAGCTGGAGTTCTCCCACGAGACGTACCGCGCCGAGTGCCGGGAACTCGTTAAATTGACTGTGTCTTTAATTTCAGTTTAAACCTAGATCTAAGACTAACTTCTAACCTAAGTAACCTAAGTTAATAATCTTTACAGTATATGTCATTTTTTACTATTGATGTAGTTTTTACTAAAGTGCCCTTAGTGGGTCACTCTCTGTAAGCCCAACTTTGGATTAACTTGGGCCCGAGGCCTTTTACTTTTGTAATGCATTATTCAGTTACAAAAAAAGAAGTAGTTTTTACTAACTAAAAACCAAACAACTATCAACAAATTTCAATAATTTAACCATAGTGGCTCCACTCTTTGTCACTCTCCTTCTCTTTATGTCTAAAAAAACAAATTAGTTGCACACTTAACTAGATATGAAACGTATTGGATATCCGAGATATTTTAGAATATTTCCGATTCGGATTCGTTGAATCCGTAAAATTGCTATCCATATCCGGATTTGGGCCTTCTGGATATCAAGGGTTAGGATATCCGGACTAAAATCTGAATACCCGCGGATAGCCGAATCAAATTTTTTGTAAAAATAAATAAATTAAACTAACTAATTAACCATTTATTTAGTTTATTTAAAATTATTTAAAATTATTTTTTTAATTATTGAAATTTAATAAAAAATTAAAATTGTAGTCATTTTATATAAAATTATATATAATATACATATATATAATTATAATTTAAATATTTTTAAAATATATAATGAGCTCGGATCTGGATGCAAATATCATGACCTAAACTTTTACTATATGGATCCGTATCCAGGTCCACCGATCCATAAAATCATTATCCAGATCCGGATTTCTGGATATCCATTTTTTTAGACCGGATCAAATCGGATCTCAGATAATAGGTATCAGATATTAAGTCTCAGGTCTATACATAAGAAGGAGAGTTATTTACATGAATGATTTACATCTAAGGTCACATTACGAGGTTTTGTTACATCTAGAACACTGTGTTACTAATGTAGTTTATAGTGGTTATTTACTCTATTGTCCCTAACTAAAAAGAAACTGTTTCGATTGTTCATTTTCATTTTTCTCACCTTTTTGTCTTTTTCTGAATTTAAAGTCAATAAGTTGGACCAACTTTTCACTCTCGATCACAAATTTCTGTTTTTTATCTTTTACCTTTGATATTTTTTGGAAACATTTGTCTTATTTTTTTCCTTCTGATTTTGATTGATGAAACTGAAAGAACATACAACATAAAATCCAAATGCCTGCGGATACAATTTAAAATCTCTGAAAACATAGTTCACAACATGGGATCGCAAACCCCAAACAATGGGTGACATACAACAAGTACTAAGATCACTAGATTAATCTTCGCTCTTACATCCAAACCCCGTGAACAATCCTTGGTAGTGAGAATAGAGATGATACCTATTGGCTTTGACCAGCTGGATCTCTTCCGAGAACCAGACAAGAGAGAGTAACCGATGCAATGGCTTATCTTCTTATCAATTTTATCTTCTTTTCAATTTTGTCTATCTTCTTATCAATTTTAGCATTTACCAACATTTGTCTATCTTCATATAAATTTTAGCATTTACCAAAGTTAATTTTTTTATTTCCGACGAGCATAATAAAAAGAAAATAGTCGGAAAACTAACGAACGACCACCGTCGGCGGGGAAATGGAAAATGTGATGGTGAGTTGGAGCAAGCATAGTTTTTTGTATGTGCTTTAAGCTATGTGTTTGTGGTTTGATGTTGAACAATCTAACAAAAAGAGACGATTAAATCCGACGAAGACGATCTCTCCTCTGCATCAGCCGTCGTAAAACCCCTTGTCTCTGCTGAAAGCTACGAGGGAGTAAGGATACTCCGTCTCACTTAGGCTCGGCATGTCTTGAGACTCTCATTGATCGTGTGCTCGTTCTTGTAAAAGTGAGCTAAACTATGACTAATTACTTTTAATATCTTCATTGAAAGAGTTACTTTTGTTGTGTATTTTTATCTCAGGTTACCTGATTTTGCTCTCTGTGAAAACGACTTGACATCTGAAATTGTAAAATCTCGCAAGTTGGAGATCAATACCCTTGCAATGCTATTGTCCTTAATTAGGATGTAAACAAGTCCACCTTCGGTTCTCAACTAATAGTTTTCATTCCCTGAGTTTTTATGTAGCTTTGGTGTAGGAAGTTTACTAAGATATGAAATACTTTTCAGGTTTGAGAAACGAAGTTTGACATTATTGTGAACAGGTTTTCGACTATTACATTACATGTCTTTAAAATGCTGATTAGTCACGGACATACACTACTCCAAGTCTCCAAAGACCATTTGTTTTGGTAAAATTTTCAATATCACTTGTATTGTTATTTTGTTGTAATTTTTTTAAGATAGCCTTGTAGCCTTTTTAAGAGAGGGAGACGTCCCCACCAACGACGTAGAAAAAAGGAGAAAGAGATCTGATATACAAAAAAAAAAAAAAAAATAGAGAAGAAAATATTTATATAATAATGGGTCCTACTAGTTACAATGAAATTTTGTCTTAATTCTAAACTAAATGAAAAAAAGAAGAAAATTAAAAGAAAGTGTGTGAAGATTGCAAAGTGTCTCCTATTATGTTATTAAAAATTAAAAGAAAGTGTGTGAAAATATTTCTAAGTTTTTTTTCATTTTAAGACACTTCTACTACTAAGGTAGTTTTTTATAGTTGTTTTATAAATTTACCCCTAACTACAACAAACTAAATCACATTTTGTTTTTGACTTATGTTATGTTTTATTTTTAAAAGTATTTGAATTTTAAAATTTAAGAAAACATCAAAACATTGTGACCAAAATTTTCTTACGTTTTTGACAAACAAAAAGAAATCGGTCAGACGATGCCACCTTATAGAAATAAAACATTATAACTTTATATTATATTAATTATAACTTTTAAATAAAACATTAATTGTATTTAGTCCTAGTTTTTAAACAAAACAGTATATATATTCCTATTGCATTTGTGTACATTACTGGAAATCATGTTGTTTGTCTGAAAATTAAACAAAACCACATGGTAAGCGTTCGATAAAATGTGTGGATACTATATGAACATTATTTTGAAGTCTACATGTGTAATTTGCTTGACAATGTGTGTCAATCTCCAGGCGAAAGTGCATGATCTGGCTGGTGATGATTACAGGACTTCTGTTTTGGGACCAATCAAAGAATGCAGATCCAGACTCTTATGTACCATCATCAGATTGTTTTGGCGATTTCTGACATTTTAAAATCTCTTTCCAGACAGTCCCTCTTCAGTTCCTTAACGCACTCCTTTCTTATCTTGGTGATTCCGTAATGATACGACACCACACCCTCTGGCCTCGACGATACTTTTCAACAAACTTCTGGCCACCAATTTTCAGGTTGTTACATGTTCTGCTTCCTTATGATTTTGCATCTATTATTTGAAGGGTATAGACTATCGTGAGTGCTTGTTTTCTCGGTGGAGATTTGGGCTCGAATTTGATTCAGCGATGAAGAAGAAGGAGTTGGAGCTCAAATTCGAGGAGATTCCACCACAACTCTCAGGTTCATCATCTTTGCCATGGTGGATACACTCTTCAAGAGTTTCTGTAACCTTGGCAGAAAAAGGAGATTAGAAAATAACGTTTTTAATTTAAAAAGTGGTGCTTTATAACTACATAATAATCGTCTAATAAAATTTTGGGATAATTTGTAAATTACTCCATTAACAGTTTGAAATTTGAAAATTACACTTTTTATTTTATTTTTTGAAAACTACACTTTCTTAAATATGAATTGACATTTTTATCCAGATTCATATTTCAATAATTGAGATATAAATTTCAAATTAATAAGAATAATATTATTATAATTATTTATGTTTAAGATAAATTTGTGTGTTTAGATAAATATGTTATTTAACTATTTAAAATTTTACAATAACAAGAATAATGTAAAATAAACAAATTATGAATTTTTTGACTTTATAATGAAGTTTATATAAATTTTATTTCATGGATTGGTGAGCTAGACGTCTCTGTTACTCGTGAGTAGCATTTTAATTCTTTTTTTTCATTAGTTCAGTACAATGGATATGGTCAAAAGGTTAAGCACCTACCAAGTAGCAACTAGCAAGCGAGTGTTAATCGTTAAGTGTACTCTTGTTTTGATTTTACTTTGATTTTACTGAACAGGTGGCTTATATGGCTTTGGTGGGATCATTTCCATTTAACTCATTCATGTCTAGATTTCTCTCTGGTATTGGGACGGCTGTTCTTGCTGTGTTTTTAGCATTTTGAAAACATACGAATACATGTACATTAGGAATGTATGAAACCAATAGAGTTTAAGTCAGTTGGTATCAATCAGATATGAGTTTGGAACCAGAACGAGCGTTTACAGATTTTGTGCTATGCAGTTTCATGACACTTACGAACTTGAACAGAATTGGAGTTCTTCAAAGGCGTAGAACATCCATCTCCAGAACTCAGCCAAATCACACCTCAAAAATAGAACTATTGTCAAAGTAAAATAGTAGGAGAATTAGAAACAAAAATCTGATTCATGAATCAACAAACCTCTTAATGAGATAAGACAAAGAATCTGTGAAACTAGAAAAAGAAAAAAAAAATCAGAAAGGGAGGATACTGAGAATGAGACAAGACGTCATCTTGAGTTCTTATTTTTATTTTTTCCAAACAATAAAAAGTTTAAGATATATTCAAAAGATATTGTCTAGATACTCTAAAGATTTTTTAAAGAATTTTTTTTTTTTTGTAAAACTGCTACTTAAAATATAAAATAAATTAGGAATTGATAAATATTAAGATTGGACAATTTGGTAAATTTTTATATACATAAGTGTATTTTTCCAAAAACTTAAACAATGGTGTAGTTTTCAAATTATAATCTTATCTAAATGTATTTCTTCAAATTTTCCCTAAAATTTTATAGTTTACTTATATTTTAAAGGATAAATAATAATAGAAGGGTATCGATGGTTTTTACACCGGTTGAAAGTTGAAAAAGTCTGTTGAAATTGAGAGAAATGAGTCGTGGTTGTTCAAAGTGACATATGTTAATGTAAATGTTTATATTCAATTTGCTACAGTTTCCAACTTTTTATTAGATCATAAAGACACTTCTTGCATCTGTACAAGAAAGATGAAGAACATTGGGAAGGTGGTTCGTGACCGTAGAAGCATTGGTTTCAACTTATATGGCTGAAAACGCCTATGCTTCCGCTATCTTCTTGCTTCTCAACAAGACTGATTATGACATCGACACTGAGATACGCACTGTCGAGCTTCTCAAGGCAATCCCTCCATTCTTTTTCTTCACTCTAAAGCTAAAACTATTGGCTTATTTCTACAGTTTGATTTTACCTTTCTCTTTGTTATGCCAAATAGATACATTTTGGAGAAGCGACTTGATTGATTCTAAGAGAGTGAACACTAACGTTAAAAAAAGGCATAAGATATCTGAAATTCTTCTCAATAATATTACACTGCAACGTAGGCTCCTGTCTGTGTGAATCGTATCTGTGTCCTATCCCTTGTTTTTTTAGACACCGAGTTAGGAGAGAATGAGCTGTCTGTTGTTGATATTCTTACCTCGACGATACTTTCAACAAACTTCTGGCCACCAATTCAGGTTGTCACATGTTCTGCTTCCTTACCCATTATGTGAAGGGTATAATAGACTATTGTGATTGCTTCCATTGGAGGATGAATTTCAGGATGAGCCTCTGGTGTTACCTGGACCTGTTGACAAGCTGCTGTCAGATTATGCCAGTTGATATCATGAGATCAAGACCCCTCGTAGTACGCCGAAGATTAGTTCATTTAATTGACGTCTTATTTTAAATATAATTATTATATAGACACATTGTGTTCGAGCGCTGGGTAACAAACTGCTAACAAGGCTATTGGTTTCATTGAGGTATATATAATATTCTCATAAGTACAGGATTGGTTCTTACTTACTGTTCATTGTTGATTTGGTTTGTTTTTGTAATTTAAATTTTGGAATATAACTACAGGCGATAATGCTAATTGGAAGAGAAGAAGGTGTTAAAGGTTATTGGAAAAGGAAACCTACCTCAGGTACTCTCACTCTCTCTTTATATATATACAGGTATGTCCCAAATATAATTTTATTATTCATAATCTTATTAGCCTTTTGAATGTTCCAGGTGATAAGGATCGTACCTTATAGCGCGATCCAGTTGTTTGCATATGAAACATACAAGGTTTGTCACATCTGCTTCTGCTTTTCATTTGACAAGTTTCAAAACTGTCTTTTTATGTTTTTTTTTTTTCAATTCAGAAACTCTTTAGGAGAGAAGACGGTGAATTGTCTGTTCTTGGAAGTCTTGGTGCTGGTGCTTGTGCTGGCATGACCTTGGACAGGGCCGGCTCAACACTGTTAAAGGTCATAGGACGAGAAATGTTTTTAAAATTTAATCAGTAATATTTTGTAATAAAAATAAAACTATATACATATCAAATAATTTGGGCTCTTTTCAATTTTATTTATTATATTTATAATTTTTTATATGTAAAAATATAGTTTTTTAAAAAAATTAGACTCCTTAATTAGTATTATACGGGGGGACACCGGCTTAGGCCCGGGACGGTCGCACCGCTTGTAACCCGTAATAAGCCGGCCCTGCCCTTGGATACCATTTTCAAGAAACGGAAGACTGATCTGAACGGTTTATCCTTAAACCGTTTTGTAGGCATCGTTGAGCGTGAAGGAGTTATTGGCTTGTACCGTGGCTTTGTCCCCAATGCCCTGAAAAGCATGCCAAGCAGCAGGTATCTCATCTTTCAGATATATATACTTGTGATTGCGAACTCAGCAACTCCTCCTCCTCCTAACACAATCGAATGAATGAAAACTGAAGCAGCTGTTAAGTTTGATTCTCCTAATGTCTTCTTTTGCTATCTGTGATTTTTAATTGAAGGCATTAATTAATTAAACCCAGATAACCATTAAGAATAAAATTTCACAACATTTTTTCTTAAAACAAACCTTAAAATCATATAAATATCGTCAATTAGTTTGAATCGGAAAATCATTATGAAAAGCGAGGAAGAGTATCACAGATACCACGTGGCTTTATAACATCACAAGAAGAATTTAAATGTAGCCAATCAGAGTAAAGCTAATCTACTTGTAACATTCACAAGATAACTTAGGATTTTCAATTAATATAAGGTAGAAAGTGTTTTGTACCGTCAGATGTATTCATCATTTGATCCAACGGTTATGATCGCCTCTCAAAAATTAGACAGCTCCCATCTTATAAGTAACTGAAGCAGATTTTAACAAGACAGAAGTGTCTTTGTCAAAACGTCATTATAACATAAAACACCGCCGGAGATGGCCGCAACTCCCACCGCCGCCGCTGCTTCGTCCTGAGTGGCTTGATGGTTCGTTGGTTGGAGATTACGTCTTTGATCCTTTCGGTTTGGGTAAACCGGCCGAGTATCTCCAGTTCGATATAGATTCGCTAGACCAGAATCTAGCTAAGAACCCGTACGGAAGTGGCCGCTCCCAAGTCGACTCCGTTTCAACCGTACAGCGAAGTGTTCGGAAAGGTAACGCTTTTTCTGGAAAAATACGATCTAATGAAAATGTCAGTGCCGTCCCAAAATTTGACGAGGTTTAAAGCCTGTCAAGATATGTGGCCCTTATAAATAAAATTGTTAATAACAAAAGCGGTAATTAATTGTTAATAACAAAAGCGTTGCAAAGGGTTTGGTATTACTCGAACTACGGCCAAGAAAATCCAACTTATCTTCCTAAACCATTTAAGCTACATACAATTTTGGATAGTGTGGCCTATATTTCATTTTATATTTAAGGAAGGGACTGGCCTGAGTAATGTAGAGAGTTAGTAATGTAAGGCGTTAGACTTATTGGTAAATTAATATTTTTGCGTTTGAGATATTATTTATTCCAAGTGAAAGAACCAAAAATTGCAGGTGGATGGATCGTCTCTACTTGGGGCAGCCACTACCCTTCTCCATCTCGACGTTGATATGGATCGAGGTGTTAGTGTTCGGCTACATCGAGTTCCCACGCAAGACGCAACGCCTAGTCTGACCCTGAGAAGATGGCTCAGCTTCAGTCAAGCCTGGCTTCTGTTGAAGTATAAACAGAGCTGCTATGAGACTGAATCGCGTTTGCCTTTTAAAATTGGTTTTAGGCTTTTGTTACTTTGGTCTTTTAACACACTATTATTGGCCTGGTTGTCATTTTCTGTGGCCAACCAAGACTGAACCTGATGAATCCTCATAATTTTGAGCGGGAGGAACGCTTTGCTTTTGAAATTCAGCAAATAATGATAGAGTACACAAACCCGCTTAGAAAGAACATCTCTGAGACTCACTATGGGATACCACAAGGGTTTAGAAATGCAATGGCCTAGCTTCATTGAGAACATGTACTCAAACTTGTCTAAAGATACAACAAAATTTCCATCATTTTGTGCCTAGGCCGTTTATTTGTTTTATTAATGATAACACTATTTTCATTCTGTTATCAATCACACAGTGTGATTGAGAGTGGAAAAGCTGAGCTTTGCTTTTGCATTTGCTCTGAAACGAGTGTATAATTTCCATTCTTCTGTTTCCCTTGCGAAATGTTGTTTAATAAATTAAAGGATTGTTGGTCTGGTTCAGTGCTTCATCAAACCTGATCGAACTACCCAATCATATCATTTGTATTTCAGACAAACCAAGCTTATGTCGAGCAGAAACGAAATACAGTTCCAATAGAGGTTTTTTTTTTTTTCTCTTGTTGATATGTTGCTCTCTTTCTCAACTTGTGGCAAATCAAACTTTGTAGGAACGATATTGACATGGTCAATTGTGGTCTTGTGAAGTGAAAACATGATCTGTTGTTTTTGTCTATTCTCCATTACTCTTTCGTCCTTTAGATATATATATATTTATGAAGTACTAAATGATCTGTGCATAAGCAGCAAGACTTTAGGAACAAGAACTTGTGTATACACAAAAAGTATGCAGGACTAACACACCATGGCTGTGGAAAATATGTGATGTTTTGTCTTTGTATTTGAGTCGCCAAGTCTTAGGATACCTCTTGTACTTCTTCTTACTTGTGACCCTTTTGAGAATTTTGATCCCACAGTTGATGCACACAAAAAAAGCTTCAATATATATAGTTGTCTCATTATTTGTCTGTCTGAGGCTAACATTCGTCATCTTATTCACACCGGCATCGTCCTTACCGATGATAATACGCACCAAAGCATCAGGCCCAGAAACATTATTGGCAACAGACCACATTCCATTAATCTTCTCCACCAGTATGTCGTCATCCTCATGCACATTGTTCCTCATCAACAAAGGTTTCTTTCTTATCTGCAGCCAACCCACTCTGATTGCATTCTGATGAGATAGTAACCACGTTAACATTGGTCACCGAACAGGACCTGGTTTGCAGTGTCTCATTGTTCTTTCAATTATTTATTTTAATGAGTTTTGTTGTTAATAATGGAGACTGATTCTTCCTAATGTTTAGGAACTTAATCATCCCACTTTTCATTTCATCGTTGTACAGGGATCATGATCCCACAATTGTTTCTTGTAACTTTTATCTATTTAATATAGAAGATAAGTTAATTTTGTTGTTTTTTCTGCTTTATAATCATGAAATGCATAATACTTTACAATCGTTAGTTGTGTTGTTAATTTCAAATCGAAAAAAAAAACTACTGAAAATTTTTTAGATCTTTGAGTATTAAATATCTAGGATGAATAAATTTTGGAAATTGTTTTGTAATAACTACCTCTTATCTATTAAAGTAGATATTATCTATTAAAATAAAAGTTATGAATTATTCACTACAAGAAAACATATTTTTTACGAGGGCGGTATTCGTTGTAAATTCGTCGCAATAGGGGCTCTACGACGAATTAACATCGATACGCGTTTCGTTGTTAAACGCTCGTCGTAACGGAGATTTCGTCGTAAAGTCCTAGTTACGTTTACGAGGAAGTCAATTCCTCGTAAAGCGGAAGGAAACTATTCGTCGTAATACCCTCGTAAATGGCGATGTAAATACCTCGTAATAGTTCGTTGTAAAAGCCACGTAAGGCTTCCACGTAAAGTCGATATAAACTTTACGAGGACTTTACAACGACTCCATGTAAATTCCTCATTCACCCTCTCAGTGATTCCTACGGACCAGTTCCACCTTTGCTGAAAAGAACAAACATTTTCAAACATTAGAAAAAAAATAATAATTATTTAATTAACAATATAAATATTAATAATATGTAAATATAATTACCGCAAAACATTTAAACCACGTCGTCTTGACGTGATCGGGAGTCATGGTCCAGTTGGGATAAGGGCCGTCATAATATCCCTTCATCGTCTCTGAAACGCTCCGGCTAACACGGTTGTTAGCCCCAAACCTGCAAATATAACAAATTTGTTAAAAAAATTGATCAAAGATTTTAAATTTAAAATTAATAATTTTATGTACTTACCAATAAGTACCCGGGGGTCTATCGGGGTCCAGAACGTGTAAACCCTCTTGTCCGGGCTGGGCAAGCAAATCCTCGACGGTGTATCTTGCGAATGGTGCATGAGCTGGCACCCGCAAATCGGGATGAACTGCAGCCGGTGGGGCAGGCTGATCCGGGGCGACAGGTGGAGCTGGTGGGGGAGGCATCTGAGATGGAAGAGGAGGAGGGGTCGAAGAAACTCTCCGAGATGTGTGAGAGTCCGGAACTGTCCCGGAAGAAGACGATGGACCGCTAGAGGAAGATCCATCGCCAAAAAAATCCGCATACGTAGGTGCAGGACCTGCTGGTCTCGGTCTAGGAGCCATCTAGAAAATTTAAAAAAATTAAATTAATATATATCCTAAACGAATTGTTTAAAATAATTTTCTAAACTAATCATCTAAACTAATTCCGTTAACTAATCACCTAAA
>NC_027749.1:49528198-49543732 GCF_000695525.1 Brassica oleracea var. oleracea
AGTTTGGTAGGTAAAGGTTTAACAAGTATTTTACAACGCAATGTATTACTACGGATTTACAACTTTTTTACAAGGATTTTACATCCACTTTACAAGGAATTTAGTTAGGTATAAAGCACACTTAATACACGTTTCAACCAAGTATAACGGTAACCCGATTCGTTGTAAAATACTTGTTAAATTACAACGCCATTACGAGGAAATATAAGGAAATAGAATTCCTCGTAAAGTCCTTGTAACATTACAACGTCTTTACGAGGAAAGATAAGGAAACAGGATTCGTCGTAAAGTCCTTGTTACATTACAAAGCATTTACGTGGAATTTAATTTTCCACATAAAAGCGTTGTAACTTTACAACGACTTTACGACGAAACAGTTTCGTTGTAATATTACATCCGCTTTACGACGAAACTGCTTTTCGTCGTAACGTCGACGTAATCTACTTGTAAATTTACGAGGAATTATGTTCGTTGTAAAACTTCGTTGTAAAGCCAGTGTTTTCTTGTAGTGATTTCATTTGTGATATTTCATTTTGGACCATCTTATCTATTAAAATAAAAACTATGATTTTTTCATGTGTAATATTTTATTTTAGAATATCTCCTAAAAAATTATTACATTTAATGGTTCTGTCGTTTTCCATATATTCTACCTAATAATGCAAAATACTAAAACAAGATTTACCTACAATCTTGCTGCTCTATACTTTTTCTCTTCATTAACAATAGTCATCTAAAATAAGCAAATGATTAATAAAGGTACCAACATTTATTTCATAGGCATAAAGGTACCATCTTAAACTTCTTTCGTTTATGTTCAATTCTTTTTTCATGAAATAATGAAGCTTGATCTCTCTTTTTTTCAATTCTTAAATTACACGAATCTAAAGCTTGATTTTATAACATAATTTTATAAAAGCATACATTTACCATCACGTAAAATGTCATGCATTCCATAATATGTTTTTCATTCCACAAAAATGAAAAGTGCTAGCATGAAAGCGGTATATATTACTAGATTTTGTGTTTGTTTTCACTTTTCTATACATACATTATTATTTTAAAACATAAGTGGTATATATTTTTAACGTTAATCATATACTTAAATGTTTATATTACTATTTCAAATACAATAATTTTATAATTTACATGTTATAATTAATCAATTGTTTAAAACCGTATGTATTTGTCACTTCTTATTATAAATTTATCTTATTGTATTTGCATTTAGTTATTAAGAAAATTAATATATTCATGAGAAAACATATTTGAAAATTATTTTGTATTTAATTTATGCTAAATTATTACCCGTCTTTCAGAGCTGGATTTTTTTACCAATATTTTTATGCTTATTCATTTTAGATAATATATTATTGTATATACAAAAGTCTAAGATATGTTATAATGTTTAGACATGTATTATATAGTTTGTTAATTTTACGCCGTTCTATCATCATATTATATTTTTTAAATAAATATTTTATATTTATAAAAATAAAATTTATAAATTTATCAATTGAATATACTTTTAACATATTTATTTAAGTATAATAATTTTATTTAACATGATCATGGCTATAAAGTAGATACAATAGGATATAATTTATTTATTTTCATTTTATAAACGATAACTTAAAATACGTTAAGTTAATGTTAAAATATTTTACACAGATTTATTAAAAAATTTGACATACAATATAAAATATATTATATTTAAAATGAAACTGTATTATGATTAAAGTAGTTACAAAGATTTTATATTATTAGCTTACAGAAATACATGTTAATTTTATACATGTGTATATAGTTTGCTAATGTTAACGGTTAACCTATCTTACCAACATATTAGATTTTATTTTTGAAAATAAATATTTTATACTTACGAAAATAAAATATATAAAATATATAAATTTAATACAATTTTATTATATTTAGCTCAATATAGTAGTTTTCTTTTAATATGATTGATTATGATTATATAATAGATAAAATATTATAGAATTTTTTTATTTTTATTTTATAAACGATAACTAAATATATTAATTTATAATAATTAATTTGTAAATTAGTGAAAATATTTGAATATAATTTTGAAAATAAAGATCTTGTAAAAATCTCTTAAAACAGATTTGTTAGAATTTTAAAATAAACATATTTATATTTAAAATGAAAAGATATAAAAAAATATTATGATTAAAGTATTTTAAAGACTCTATGTATTATTAGTTTTAATAAAATACATTTAATAAGATTTCTAAGTAATGGTCCAAATTAAAAAATCACACATGCAAGAAGTCATGACTTCTATTTTAATATATAAGATTACCAAAATAAAATTTATATAACACTCAATTATATAAAATAATTTATTTTGAAATCTCTACCTGCTTGAAATTTATATAATACTTATTATTTATTTATGATATATATCTAAAAATAAAAAGTCTATATATTTCTGAAGAACAAAACGATTACAGAATACGAAAATATATTATATTTATCAACGGGTTTTACTGAAAAATAAATATGAGATGATAAATAAACATATTAACTCATATCCATTATAAAATGTTAAAACAACATTTGATCAATACAAGACACGTTAAAAATGAATTATCTCATTTGAGTTATAAATTATTACAAATAAGACTATAAACCATGTGTGTTTCAAAAAAGGTGTTTCAAAAAAAAGACTAAACAATGTGAAACAAGTTAAATAAACAAATATATTTTTTGTTAATAAAAAATAATTCATTTTACACTATTAAAAAGAAATCATGAGTTTTTTCATGTGTAATATTTCATTTTAAACTATTTTGACATACAATTGTGTATATGATAATCATAATAAATCAAGTCAGAGCAACAAATATTGTATGCCTAAAATCGATATAAACGCCAAACTGTAAAACGTGATATTGCATCATTTTGTGGTTTCATGCTTATTAATCTATAGATTGAAATATAATGTATATTGTCATGCAATTTGTGCATTCAACATAATACCAGAAGTTCTTTTCAAATGCTAAATTGGATGGAAACTAACTAACGCAAATACTTTTCTAAAGATAAGTCATTAAATAAATTTGTAATACCTGAGATACTTACTGTTGTTACCTTTGTTGCTGACAAAATTTGTTTTGCTATTTTATTTAAATTGTGCCACTATTTTGTTATATATGTAGCATGTAATTTAGCTTTTATAACCGAGTGTGTTTATGTTTTAGTTGTTGTTTTTAGATGAAGAAGAAGAAACCTTTTACATGGACATTTTTACAAAAAAAAAAAAAAAGATATCCAAAAATTCTTGCAGGAAAATGCGAGAAGATCCTCTGGTGGTCAATAAAAACAAAACTATTTCTAGCCTGAAATTTCTTTCACGTAAACTAAAGCGACTTTCAGACAATAGAGAAATAGTAAACAGACAGACAAATCAAAAGCCGAAAGAAGTCAACATCTTAGTGTTTAATGAAACCTGCGGAGACTTGAAGCAAGCAAGCAATTAAATTCTACTATAATTCTTGCGTGAGAACCTGGGAAAAACAAACGTAAACCCGATTTCTGTGTCACGTAAAGTGCAGACGGACTCTTACTTCGACGCTGATGTGTGTCCTTTTAAACCAACAATCTCCTCTAGCTGTCTCCAGGTTTCTCTTTGTATCCTCTGCTTTTTCTGATCTTGAATTTTGCGCAAATATTGTTGGAAAAAATCTGGATTCGTGTCAGACAAAACCTTAAGAACGTCCACTAACGCTTTTCTCCACAAAAACACTATTCTGCTGTTCTGTGTCACCAAATTACTGACATGTTCCTTGAGCATAAAGCGCGTTCCGCTACCTACACACAAAAGCAGTAAGTTAATGAAACAATTCAAGACTAACCACCTCTAACTACTCGAACTATATACTCATATATAAGTGTTCAGGTTTGTATGATTCACAGATTCTTGTACCAATGTGCTTGACCAGTTATTTCAACTGTATCTAATTATTCTCTCATCTTGCTTGTGATCATGGTTAGAGCCTAAAATCTCAAATAGTTTATGACTATTCTTTCATTAATTGGTGTCCGGTTTTTTGACAGAAACTATAGGTAGGATTGACATTTAACCAGTTTTTATAAATTAGTAATCAATCTAAGAAAAAGGGTATATTCAATACCTTCTTTTGGTTAGGCTGCTTGGCAGGCGGGGTCCGTTTCTCTCCGTTCTCTGCTAGTGGCGGTGCACCGTGCTTCTTGTGGGACATCAAGATTGGTTTCCTCTGCTGTTTCACAGACTCTTGGTTGGTTATTACATCCCGAAGACACCAGCAGGACCAACAATGTCCTCTCTTGTCCTTCGCATGAATGTAACTTCCGGATGGCTTTAGACATTTGTTCCCTGCTGCAATATGGTCCAGAGGAGGAAAGCACACCGAGGATCTAATGTTTCTTGATTGGCAGTAAAATCATTTTCCTGTGATGAAATTAATTAGCCAACTCGCAAGACATTCATTACTGGTAATCAAGAGAAGCATTGCTTACTACTTTTTAAACATACTCACAAATAAAAGCACATACACACATACCAATGGAACCTTTAGGAAGATCAGAAGTTAATAAGGAATTAAAGATTTTTAGTTAGAAATTACCGTCTCTGTGATGCGGCTAAGCTGTCTCTCTATTTGCTTCTTAAACTCAGATATCTCATCACTCTTTGAATAACCCTTGAGCGATGGTGAGAGCTTTGTATCAAGAAGAAGAAGAACCAAAGTAAGAGAACCGGAAGATGCGGAAACGTCATGAACGAAATGAACGATCTCGATCAGACCAAATAGTTGATGACTAGGAGCGAACTCCACAGCTCAGAATAAACCAAGCAAAGCAAAGCAGAAGATCGAACCAGAGAAGTAACAAAGAGGACTCGAGACCAACATGCAGAGCAATCAACCCAAATCCCAAACATATAGAAGTTGTAGTTGATATATCTTTCACAATGTACAAGAGAGTTATTATATACACGATGGAAGCTAGGGAAGCTATTAACAACATTCCTAAAACAGAGGAGCTAGAATATTATGAAGTAAATGAATGATCCTCGGCATATATTCTTGTTATCCTTACACACCCCTCAAGATAGAGTGGGAGAGCACATTCCAATCTTGTTTCTGAGTTCCAAGAATCGTGCGCGAGAGAGAGGTTTGGTCAATGCGTCCGCTAGTTGATCTCGTGTGTTGACATGAGCTACTGTAAGGGCACCTTTTTGAACCTGATTCCGGACAAAGTGATAGTCAATGGCAATGTGTTTCATCATTGAGCGGAAAACCGGGTTTACACAGAGAAAGGTAGCGCCAAGATTATCACAGAAGATGAATGGTGCTGCTGGTAATGAAACCCCAAGTTCGGACAGAACATTACATACCCAATTTATCTATGAAGCTGCATTGGCAACGGCTCTGTACTCAGACTCAGTTGACGACCTCGCAACTCCATTCTGCTTTTTAGATGACCACGAGATCGGGTGATTGCCTAGATAGACATTGTAGGAGTTGGTCGAGACGTAATCATCTGAGTCACCGGCCCCGTCGGTGTCTGTGTATCCTTGAAGCACGAGTTTGTTTGTAGCAGAGAAGTATATACCATGAGACGGGGTGCCAGCAAGATATCTGAGTATCCTTTTAGCTGCTTGCCAATGATCCTCCGTCGGTATGTGCATAAATTGGGATAGTTTGTTCACGGTAAAGGCGATGTCCAGACGCGTGAACTGTAAGTATTGAAGACTGCCGATGAGGCGTCTGTACTTTGTTGGATCCGAGAGAGAGATACCAGACTTGAGATGAAGTTTTGGAGAAGAAGCCATCGGGGTTGTAACGGGTTTGGCGTTCAACATATCATATTTGTGGAGAAGATCAAGGATGTATTGGCGCTGACAGAGGTGAAGCCCTTCTTTGGTACGGTGTGCTTCGACTCCAAGAAAATAATTCAAGTCTTCTGGATCTTTAACTGAGAACCGTTCCGCAAGTAGAGTGAGAACTCGTTGGATCCCAGTGACTGTGTTTCCAGTGATCAAGATGTCGTCAACGTAAATGAGGAGATAGATATGTTGATTACCGGTGTGGAGAACAAACAGAGACGTGTCTGCTAGCGAGTTCTGAAACCCGAGGCTGAGAAGGAAGGTTTGGAGTTCGTTGTACCATGCACGTGGAGCCTGTTTGAGTCCGTAAACCGCTTTGTTGAGACGACAGACATAGTCAGATTTGTCGGCATCTTTGAACCCTGGTGGTTGATCCATGTAGACTTCCTCATTGAGTGTACCTTGTAAGAACACATTGTTGACGTCTAGTTGCTTTATAGGCCACGAGTTGCTCACTGCCACATCAAGAACAAGGCGTAAAGTAGTGGACTTGATAACAGGGCTGAATGTCTCTATGTAGTCCCTGCCAAGCTCTTGATTGTACCCCTTAGCCACGAGGCGCGACTTGGAGCATTTGTGAGTGCCATCAGCATTGTACTTGTCTTTGTATATCCATCTGCAACCAACCACATTGGTGTTAGGTTTTCGAGGAACAAGATCGTACGTGCCGTTACGCGCAAAAGCATCAATCTCCACGGACATAGACCCTCTCCACTTCTTGTCTTTAAGAGCTTGAGATACCGTCGTCGGTTCTGCAGCTCTAGTTGATAACAGTGCCGCTGAGTAATTGTATTTGGCGTTGGATTTGGATATCAGGTTCTTTCTCCGAGTAACCATCGAGTGTTGATTCGGTGGTGGAGGAGGTGTTTATGGTGACGGTGGCGGTGACGGTGACGATGAAGACGAGGTCGCAGCTGAGTGATTATCCAGAGATGGCGATGGGATCGGGGTGTGGTCGCCATGTTTTGAGCTTGAGCCTGTTGACAACTCTGCGCTTAAAATGTGATCGTTAGTAACACTAAGAGAAGGTGTTGTAGAGTCTACCTGTTCTGACGAGTGAGGACTCGAGCTCGTGGATCCCGTTTGCTGTACGAGTGGTGGTGTGGGAAAATGAATTTTTGTTACTGGTGGAGAGTGGTAGGGTGGGGAGGTCTCGGGTTTTGGGGGTGGAGCTAATAGCTTATGGAAGGGAAATACTGACTCACCAAACCTTACATGTCGTGAGACATAGATGCGGCCAGTGCTAGGCTGTAGACACAGGTAAGCACTCTGAGTAGGCGAGTAGCCGATGAAGACACAAGGCGTCGATCTGTCCTTAAGTTTATGGATTGTATAAGGCCTGAGCCAAGGGAAACAGAGGCTGCCGAAGATCCTTGTCTTGGAGTAGTTTGGGTGTGTGACAAAGAGCTTATGTAGGGGTGTGTCCATGTTTAGAACTGGTGTGGGGAGGCGGTTGATCAGATAATTCACTGTTGCAAAAGCATAGGTCCAGTACTTCTTTGGCATAGATGCATGAGTAAGGAGGGTGAGGCCCGTCTCGACAAGATGTCTGTGTTTTATTTCTGAGATACCGTTATGTTCCGGCGTGTGAGGTGGGGAGGTGAGGTGAGAGATGCCAGCGTCTGCGAGAATTTGTCGGAGAGCAATAAACTCTCCTCCATTGTCGGAGTATAGAGTTTCTATTTCGGTTGAAAGCTTGTTCTCCACAAGCGTTTGAAGGTTTGGAAGGTGGCTTTGACCTGCGACTTCAGTTTGAAGGGGAAGACCCATGAGTAACGGCTGAAATGATCTACAAGCACCAAGTAATACTTATAGTTGTCAACAGATTCAATAGGGGAACTCCACAAGTCGGTGTAAATATATTGAAGAGGGCGAGAAGAGGTGATGGTGTTTTGAAAGAAAGGCAATTTATGGGATTTATTGATAGCACAATCTGAGCACAATGTGTTTTGGGTTACAGATTTGATGTAAGGCAAAGAAAAATTGGAAACAACATTTTAAAGAATAGAAGCAGCAGGATGTCCTAGGCGAAAGTGCCAATCAGACAATGAAATTTTTGGGTTTGAGGAAGCAAAGAAAGCTTGAAAGGTTGATGGTTGGGTTGGCCACTCATACAGCTCATCCTTGGTCTTGCCTTGGATTAACGGGACCCCCGAGCTGAGATCCTTCACGTGAAAAGAACCAGGAAAAAATTCCACAGAAACCTTATTAGTATTACAGAGACGATACAATGAGATAAGGTTCTTTTTAATATTAGGTACACAAAGAACATTATTCAAAAACAAGTTCCGTGTAGAATAAGGCATAGAGAGGGAACCAGTGTGGGTGATAGAGAGGCCAGAACCATCACCATTGAGAACCGAGTCGTCACCATTGTGTGGCTGCTGTATCGACATGTTGTGCAGATCGCTCGTCAGGTGGTGTGTTGCACCGGAATCCATGAGCCACGCAGTTGAGGGATATTGACTTGTCATGGGTACACTCGCGCGAGGTTGCCACGGACGAAAGGGAGAAGCACCGTTGTTTGTGGTCGGCTGGGACATCTGAGGACACCTCCTAGCACTATGTCCGAAGACACTGAAGATTTGGCATCTCCCTTGACAGCCTTTTGACTGTTTGTGCTCTTGTTTCTGCGTGTTGTAGGTTAGAGGTCTGGTGTTGTTGTTCCAGTTGGAGTTGTTGCCTCGGTGCTGGTTGTGCTGTTGTTGTTTGGAAAGTGAGGTAGCAATGTTTGCGGTCATTGGAATCGCATTAGAGGCAGGAGTGGAGACAGCTAGGAGCTTGGCTTCTCTGTTTATGAGTTTCTCATGAATCT
Organism: Brassica oleracea var. oleracea; assembly: GCF_000695525.1. Taxonomy (NCBI): domain Eukaryota; kingdom Viridiplantae; phylum Streptophyta; class Magnoliopsida; order Brassicales; family Brassicaceae; genus Brassica; species Brassica oleracea. Next base: position 49,536,907 of record NC_027749.1, read on the forward strand.
CCACAATGGAAGGAGAGACATCACGTCCTTCAATCTTCTCAGCAACCGACTTGTAGTCGTCCGGAAGCCCATCGATTATGTACTCCACTTTATCTTCATGATCCAAAGGCTTCCCCAAGAGAGCCAGTTGATCGAAACGAGAAGTCAAGCTTCCCATGTATTAATCAATGTTTTTGTCTCCCTTAGTGTATTGTTTGAGCTGGAGACGAAGTTTCTGAATGTGTCCGCGACTTGGGGTGGCATATGTTGCACTTAGCGACTTCCACAGCTCATGGGAGGTCTTTGTGTTGGTGACAAGCGACTGGATCGGAGGCGACAGAGTTCCGATGAGGCCACTGTATATGAGACGGTCTTGGCGGCGCCACTTCGTGTGCTCGGGGTTGTCGACGGGAAGATCGTCGACTGTGGTTGTTTGAGGAGGGCTGGTGTAGATCCATCTACAAAACCAGCTAGGTCGTAGCCGTCGAGCAGAGCATGAAGCTGAAGGCTCCATGTCATGTAGTTTGTGGATGTTAGTTTGTTAACATTAACCATGTTAACATTGAGGAGGGGTTTTGTGATGTCGATTTCTTCAGTGATGTTGTTCATGGTGTTTGGGAGAGAAGAGATCGACATTTTGAGAAGAAAATTGTGTGGCGGCTAAAAAAAAAAAAAAATTCGGGTAATCGGTATGGCTCTGATACCGTATAGAAGTTGTATTTGATATATCTTTCACAATGTACAAGAGAGTTATTATATACACGATGGAAGCTAGGGAAGATATTAACAACATTCCTAAAATAGAGGAGCTAGAATATTATGAAGTAAATGAATGATCCTCTGCATATATTCTTGTTATCCTTACAAACAGAACATGGATCCAAAAAGAGAGAACCACAGAAAGAGAGATCGGCTCCAGTGCTGAGAAAGCCGGCTCAGATCGAGATCAGAAGAATCTAAAGAGAAGGAGGAGAAAAGAAGAGAGAGCAAAAGGATCTTCTTGAGAAAAGAAGAGAGAGCAAAAGGATCTTCTTTCTTTCTTCGTCCCTGGTGTCTCGAACGCTGTGCTTTTGTAACCGAAGATTTAAGGCTCAGCCTCCACTATCAGGCCATTAATTGATTTATGTTAATGATGTCATTCAAGCAAACCAATCATCGCTTTCTCATCCATCCACCTTGATAACCAAATTCATACATTATATATGTGAACCCAATGTAGCGATCAATGCAAATCATATTCCAATCTCGAGAAAACTCAGATCTCAAAACTTTAGACAGATCTCATCTGCAACCTGCTCATATCACTCTAAAACCTGTCAGGTAGGTCACGCCAAGAGTGCCTCCACTAACCGAGAGAAACAAAGTCAGAGTTCCTCCTGCAAATCAACTCTAAGGAAGCAAAGGCGGAGGCAAAGCCGTAGGCAGAGGCTGAGACTATATGGAGAGACGGTTTTAAGAAACAAGAGCAGCAAATACTAACTTACCAATCTCCATGTATTTTTGCTATGACGCTTGATTCATTCCGTAAGCGGATGTTACTCTCAGGTTCCGGTCATGCAGGGATTTATTTATTCTCCTCAATCCAGAAATTAATGTCATATGATCTCTTTATATGCTTTATGTCATATAACTCGAAAATATCTACCCAACCTGTTACTATGTCATATAACTCGAAAATGCAGAATAAAATTTTTTATTCTCAATTGATGATGAAGAGTAAAACGATTTCTGAAGAAGAAGAGCTGTTGACAAAAAGAAGAAGAACAAAACGACATAGTATTTTAATTTTATCAACCTAAATGAAACCGACTATCTACCTGTCATAAACCAAGTTAACGTTTAAACAACACAATTTACGGTTTTATGAGAATAAGTTTAAAATCGATAGTTGGTGTATGTAATTCAAAAAATAGAATTGTTCATGTGGTTTTTGCCATGATTTAAAAATTTGTGTGTGAAATAGCCGTAAACAACTAGTTCAATAGGAGAATAAATTATTTTTCCGTTGTTCATGTGGCTTTTGGCATGGTTTAAAAGTTTTTGTGCAAAAAAGCCATGAACAACTAGCTAATAGGAGAATGAACCATTTTCTCCGCGTATGTCACCTACAATCACACAGTCTAACAATATCAAATACTCTTTAACAATTGATACTACTTTGAGACATGAATGTTATAATTGATTTCGCTACTTTATTTACACATCCTATAGCTCTATAACTTACGCCTATTAACCAATTTTTTTTTAACATAGTGGACGATTATATATGAGTTTTTACGTTTGTAATAACATATACTATGCACGTATATGTAACGTAATCATTTTTCATATAGGTGATAAATTATTATATTGAGAATATACCTTAAAAAATATTTTTTAGATTATTTATTTTATGAAATATTCCTTTTTAAACTAATAAACTTAATTTAACCCATTTCAACATATATCTTTTAACCACTACTTCCGAGATTTGTATATATTTGCATTCATTCAAAATCAAAACAATATCAGTTATCTACTTTCAATTTACTGATAATAAAAATTTCAAAAATATAATATCTTTAACAATTTATTAATAATAATAAATTTCATCGAAACATGGTACCTGAAAAATTATTGTGATCATTTCCATTTAAATAAAATTCCGAAATCATCAATTCATAAGTTTAATTAGTTGAATTAACTTATAAACGTAGTTCCAATTATACAGAGTACAATTTTACCGTCAAAATAACCTAGAGAATGTCTAGAATTTTGTACATTATTAAGTTAGAAAAGAAAAGTTAGTTGGCATTTGCGCCAAAAGTATCTCTATGGATCATCTAGCTAAATTCAAAAACTTATTAAATCTTGCCAAATATGTCTTTAGTAGATAGTTTTTTTTTTAGCACAATTATGTTCACAGTCAGTTAAAAATACAGCCCAACATTATTTTGTCCTTAAGATTATATGTTTTAATTAAAGTTTTGCAAGTGTTAGAATTAATGAAGATATAAAATAAATTAAGATATGTATAAAATTAGAAAAAAAAACATAGCAAATCCTAAGCTGCTAAAATGTGTTTTATTTAAAATAGATGTATTAATATAAACAAACATATTAAATGATATGATTTATAAAAAAAATCACATGAAAATGGTAAGTTTTGTAAGAGATAATTGAATCATATAGACTAATAGAGGAAAACCAACAATAGAAAAGATCACTTATAGCAACTACTCTTAGTAGAGGTAGACCATCGAGTGTAATCATTTTACCTTCTTGTGACTCTTTTTTCTTCCACAAACTAAAGAATCTGTCGTTTGTTCAAACAGAGAGATACACAGCTCTTGTTTCTTCGCTAGGAAGATCTTCGTGAAGTGAATTGTTCTATCTTCTTAGACTTCTCAGCAGATCAGGTATGCACATTTCTTTAGCTTTTTCCATCGATGCCACACTGAAATAAGTTTTCAAATTCTTCATAAAATCCTTTGAAACCAACCCCACATACTCATGATCGCCTTTTTGCCATAACAAACACATAATACAACATAATGAGGCTGTTTTATCCCAACCTGGATATTCATACTTAAAACTGTCCCAGCTTGTGACACTTATAACATTCCACCTTAGTCACTTCCTCCGTATCTTCCTTCTCTCCTTTGATATTTTTTTCTCCTTCGAGTCTTCTTTGACCTTCAACTTTCACAACATGCTCTTCTTGAACATACTTATGAATGTTCCGCATGTGAACCAGCAAAGAACTTTGCTACTCCTCTCTACCGAGGGATCTTTGATGTCCTTTGCTTCTTCAATGGCACATACTACATATCTGAATCTTTCCACAAGAGTTGAGTTCTTAATATCTTCTCCACCACCTTAGCGTCTCGCATATCTTCTCCTAGCTAGGTTCCGCATATCATTTTCCACCACCATGACTCGACAGAAATAATCTGTCCAAACCAATATCTAAGGATCTTCGCACTGCTGAGTCTTCAGAAACTCTTCCTCTCCTCTCATTAACTCTAACCTTCAACAGGTTCATTCTGTACCAACCCCCCCCCACTAACTAAAGTTCTTAAAAGCCTTCAAATGATATCTCTATTGCTAGATCAAGAAAGCAATGACTTGATTCCATCAAATGTGCAAACTGAAGCTACTGTAAAATAATACTGAGATTGCCCCCTTGAGCCAACCTGGCTTATTGGAGACAGTGGCTACTCCCACATATAAGTCCACACTAGAACAAATTTCCACAACTTTTAATCACTCTTAGCTCTGAAAGAGTATGTCTTCTGTTTAGTTTGTAATTCTTGTCTGTATAATCCGTTTCCATGTTTCTGACTAATGTTTATGATTTTGTAGATGGGTGCCTCTGACAGACCACTAGCCTTTGCCGACTACTCGGTCTCGCCGAAGTGGGTCTTCCTCTACCTTGGGCTCCTCGGACTCTTCCTCATCGGCTTGCTCATCTGCTTCTGCTGGAAGCGCCGGGAGACGTCTGCGGCAGTCACCCCCGTTGGGGATCTGGAGATGGCTAATGCAGCTCCGTGACTCGGCGTCATTATGACTTAGTGTTATTTATATGAACTTCGTTTTATTTTTGGTTTACTTAGTTTTATATATGAATCTACTATGGCAAAAATATTCATATCTTTTGCGTTTTATTGAATCGATATCTTATGAAATATGATATTGGTTCCATAATTTAGAAGTTCTGTTTCTGAGAGCAAGACAATACAATATATACGAAAGACTTCGGGGGGGGGGGACTGCATTGGCAGTGGTGGTTTCTAATATTCGTACTCCAAATTTTGCAACGTAACGGAGTTTGATACGAAAGAGTTACCTCATCGAAAAAGACTCGAGCCAAAAAGATTTTGAGGAATCAAGCCACCAAGTGGAAGATGTCGGACCTCCTGCGCACCTGTTCACCATTGTTAGACCAAGTCTAAAAGGTAAGAGCAACCGTCTAAAAGGTAAGAGCAACCCTCTAATGTATCTGTGGTATTGTTTACTTGGAAAGATGATGACTTGTGTATATGATTGATTGGAGTGGCTGACTGGCTAAGTGTTACAGACTATATATTAATAGATAAATATTTTAAAAGTTGTAACCTATAGTTTGTAATAATTAAAAAATAATTTGTATAATTGTGTGTTAATTAAGATGTCAATTAATCTGACGTGGCATATTAATAGTCAATAAATGTAGTTCCAAAACTTAACTTAGAGGAAACACATATAAAGACATAATATAAACCGCAAGCGTATATTATTTGGTATTATTTTGGTTCAATTATTTATATATTCGGTTCTATTAAGCAATTGGTACAAATCGGTACATTAAACATTTTAAAACTACTTAATAAAGCAAAACCAAAACGGACCATTTGAAAACAAGACAACGTGAATCAACCATTTCTAATGTTAATTTTTTTACCTTGGACACATTGATACCTTCTTGAAGGGGATCAACATCACGTTGATAACGCTGCTTCTTCCACCTTTTGACATGTCGAACCAAAATGCATGGCATAAAAACAGAAGCATTATCATCAAATTCAGATTCACTATATGTTACTCAAAAAAACACATCTGATACAACAATTCAATCACAATTTCATTATCAAGCCGGCTTATGATTTCAAATTGGTTTACACAATCACAATCACAACTGGTTATATGATTTCAAATTGGTTTGCATTATTAAAATCCCGTCAATTTGGTTTACTAACTTGACGTGTTCCAACAGCATAATTACTTACTTGAAAAGATGGATAATTAATGTGATTTATGCAGTAAAAATGCTTTTGGAAAGAATATTATGCTAAATGTAGGAAATATATAACTTTTAAAAGGTTTTTGGTAATAACCAGATTTACGTTTTTTGTTGTGACTGAACAAATATTGTTGATTAAATCACTATATTTGAGTTTATTAAATCCCTTATAAGCTTAATTCAATTTTTAATTGTCTTTTTAATATTTTAATTTTCCATCTTATGTTATCAAAAAGAAAGTAAGAATCTGATATTCTGAAAATTAGTGTAGTTTCAAAATCAAAAATATATAAATTTTATTTACTGATAAGTTAGTAAAAGAAAATATCCAAATGTATCGGTCCAACATATATATAATTATATAAACAACAAAAAATTGTATACATATAAAAACAATTCAATCATATATAAATCTTAAATTTGCCAATACAATATTTTTAATTAGAAAACAATAACTTATTTTGGATTATCTATAATTGAGGTTCGCTTAAATGTTCTATTTCATTTCAATTGAGCCGAAGGAGGATCAATTATAAACAGCTGGTATTATTACCGTTAGAAGACAATAGAAAACATAAAATTTGATAATGTTTTTCGTGAAGACAATTTTAGAATCAATCTTTTTTGGTAAGTTTAAATTAATTGTTTTTATACCAGCCTGTTTAAATAAATAAGAAACACTACAAGAAAACGTGCCCATAACAACGAAAATTTACGACGAAAATATTTCGTCATAAATTTACATGGTGTTTACAACGAAGTTACGAGGAATCCAACTTTCGTCGTAAACGCCATGTAAATTTACGACGAATAGTTTTCGTCGTAAAATCCATGTAAGTTTACGACGAATATACGTGGAATGAGAAATACATCGTAATCATTACATCGACATTACAACGAAACATGTTACCGTTATATTTAGGTGAAAACGTGTATTCAATGCGCTTTAACTTACATAATTTCGTCGTAAAGTCGTTGTAAATATTATATTAAAACCATGTAAAATTCATGTAAAATATTCCTTGTAAAATCGTTGTTATATTTCAACTACCCAACTCGAAAATTTCTCTATATATATGTCATTTC
>NC_027749.1:49544408-49544660 GCF_000695525.1 Brassica oleracea var. oleracea
ACCACGATTCAAACCGCAAGGCCGTGGGAGGAATAGGGTACCGTACCAAAGGATGTGGTACCTACCAATTACAGACAGATTGAAAAGATTATATCAATCTGAAAGGACTGATGCGTCGATGACGTGGCATGCGGAATATGTCCCGAGAGATGGTGAGGTTGCACATCCATCAGACGCAAGAGCATGGAAACATTTCAACAAGGTACACGCAGATTTTGCTACAAATATTCGGAATGTCTATCTTGGGTTATG
>NC_027749.1:49544697-49544871 GCF_000695525.1 Brassica oleracea var. oleracea
TATTCTTTGTGGCCAGTCATTCTTACGCCGTACAATTTACCGCCGGATATGTGCATGGAACAAGAATTTCTATTTTTGACCATATTAATCCATGGGCCGAAGCATCCTAAGCGGTCTCTTGATGTTTTTCTTCAACCGTTGATAGAAGAGCTAAAGCAATTGTGGTCAGAAGGG
>NC_027749.1:49548600-49552438 GCF_000695525.1 Brassica oleracea var. oleracea
TCGTTTTAATTACGTGGGCTTTACGACGAAAGCTTACGTGTCGTTTATGACGAATCCTTTCCATGCGCTTTACGAGTAATATATTTCGTCGTAAACGTAACGAGTCGTTTACGACGAAACCTCTGTTACGACGGACGCCTAACAACGAAACGTCTTTCGACGTTAATTCGTCGTAACACACCGTTTACGACGAATTTACAACGAATACTGCCCTAGTAAAAAATATGTTTTCTTGTAGTGAAACTTTTCCACCAAATTAATGCTTCCACCGAATTTTTAAGCTTGGTACAAAATTTTGAAGAAGTTCTATATGGTAATTTTAATTTAAGATAACAATATACTTTGTCACCAAGTGTATAATTTTTACCATTGAAAACAACTTGCCAAATATGTTTGTGGTAATTATGGAAAATTTACATAAATATCTGTTCAATGTCGTATCACGCTAAAATACAGTTTCTAGAAAATTAATATTATTTTAACTTTCCAAACAATCCGAACACCTACCTGTGCCTACTATATATATACGGTTGAGTTTTTCCTTAGAAATACCATTAATTTTCACAACTCTTAATTTATGATTATAGAAATATCAATGATATCACATTTTATTTGTTTGATTTGAGTTGCTATACATTTTCTATGTGTACCAAATATTTATAGTTAGTTAATTATTCTATATTGAGAAAACATAAATACCAAATAAATTTTGACCACGAGAACATATGTATTCAGAAATCACCAGATTTTACAATATGAAAACATAAGTTTTTTAATAAATATTTCACCATGCGCAAGACACAAGTCTTATCCTAGTTTTGATTATTGCTAGTCTCTTGGTCATATAGGTTCTTAAGATTATGTATAATTGTGTCTATCAATCTTCTAAGTCTCTAAGTCCACTAGAAGGTTAGAGTATGCCGAGTTAAGGAAAGACCCTTTGTCCAGCAGAAGGTTTTACTAAAGTTAATGATGTGCGTGTGATTTGCACGTGATGGAGTGGTTAAACTTAAAACTAAGCGTGGTCAAAAAGATCATTAGCTGGTGGAGCTCAAGATATTTTCATCGTCATCTTCCTTGACGAGTCCGTGACAGAACGGTGAGAGCAGAAGTTAATAGTCTTGTTCTTCTTCCTCGATTCTATTGTACCTCGGGTTAAAGATAACAGAGAGAGAGAGAGAGAGAGAGAGAGAGAGAGAGCGAGAGCGAGCGAGAGAGAGAGCGAGAGCGAGCGAGAGAGAGAGCGAGCGAGAGAGAGAGAGCGAGAGAGAGAGAGCGAGAGAGAGAGAGAGAGAGAGAGAGAGAGAGAGAGAGAGAGAGAGAGAGAGAGAGAGAAACTTTGGATGAAGTACAATGTAATCACATCGTTTATAATTGTACGGTTGAGCGACCGCTTATCTTCCAGTGAGTATAGTTCTCTTCCACATTGGAATAGGAAGTGAACACTGGTTACCAAAATCTCTTGTGTTCTTTCTTTCATGCTTGATTCTGAGATTGATTAGATTCGTTCAGGCTTGTGGCAAATTTATTATGTAACAACAATTTTATTTTATAACAACACTTAATATAAAACATAGGGAGTACAATTTAACACATCACTAAATTGTTTGTCCAAAAAAAAACACATCACTAAATTATCATGACAACTTAATGACAGTAAAAACTGTTACATTATGTTGATGCTTTGACCAACTAACATTAAAACTACATGAAAACTTGTTTAGACCTTCGGGTTCACTCTTTAAAACTACTTAAATTTTTGTTTAGATCTTCGGGTTTTTTTTCTGCGAAGAACAAAGTTGCTAAGCAAAAGTAGTGATATTAGCTAAAAGTTGAGATTTATTATTAGATTCCAGAGAAAACTATATTATAACATTATTTGAAACTTCTTTAATGCATTCAGTAATTGTTATCTAGAATGAGTAGATAAAAATTCGCGAAAATGGATCCAAACTAAAATAAGTAATGAAGTTTCAATTATAAAAGATGGAATGAAAATGTCTAGAAATGTTAAAAATTGTGCTTCAGATAAATAGGTAAAGGAAGTTTGGAATAAGGTAATGGGGGAAATATTGCATTGCATCAGAGTTCTATAGATCCAAAGTATCAGACCATCTATTAAGATAAAGCCTGTAAGTGCAAGGTTTTGTTTATTTGTCATTCAGTCTTAGAAATTGTGTATATTCAATATATCAAAGTGCTAAAAACCTCATATACTTGTTTCTATGTATGTCTTTCCCCTATTCTATTTTTATTCATATCTCAGTCTTTCACTACAACATATGATGTAAATGATGACATGAATACTAAAACCAAAAACATATTTGAATATCTATAAATTTGAAAGTGACTAAACCCATGTAATCATATTAATATCCAACCAGGAAAATAAAGAAAGTCAGCATGTATCACCACTTTTGGAAGACATTTTACTTCAACCAAATTCCCACTTTTCATTTTTCCTTCACAAATTTTATTTTGAGTTAGTGGGACGATCCCGGTTGTTTCTTGAAGTTTCCAATCTACGCAGAAACAAAGCAGTGTATCAGTGACTTGATAAATTTTCTATATCCATATACGAAGGCAGAAAGCATTGATTCCGGTAATATTTCTGGGTCATTACTCCAACAAGAATCAGTAAAGGATTATCTATGTAAAAGGATACGATATAAAAACTGAATTTGACATGCTTCTAAAAAATGCAACTTCATTCTGAATAACCGCTGATTGACTATAACGTTTTGTTAGGGTCAACACATTTATTCCCCATTTAATACATCGTAACGTTTAAAGATATACAACTGACCTTCACCAATAACTAGTCAGTGATAATATGTGTATATAAATTATAGAGTGTTTTCAATTTTGAGACACAAAACAAATAAAATGTCAACCAGAATTAGGATAGCGCTTGTTGTAAATTTGTTATCTCTTTTGTTTTTAATAACTATAGTTCATTCCAATCAAAGTACAGTGCCTCTCAGATCTTTCAAGGTTAGTTGAGACACACATTTTCTTTTATTATTTAGATTATCATGTAACATAACTTTTTTTGTCCTTGACAGATAAGTGAAAATGTAACATATGATTGCATAGATATTTACAAGCAACCAGGGCTCAAGCATCATTTGCTCAAAACCCACAAAATTCAGGTGCATTGCCTCATAAGTTCATCTACTGTGTCCTAACGTCCTATTAGTATGATAAATATTGATTAGACAATTTTTTATTTGAAAAGATGAAATCATCAGTTTCAAGACCTGAGTTGAAGATGCAAATCGGCAAAAACGAAACATCTAACAAAAGGAAAATAGGATGTCCAAATGGAACTGTTCCTATATTGAGAAATACGAAAGAATATGTCACAAACTCGCAGATGTTTGCTGAGAAACATTTTCATCCGCTATCAGCCGATAGTCCTGGAACACATGTAAGAAACTCATCTCAATTTTCTTAATAAGATAGATCTAATACTGTTGGAGTTCCCTCCTTAAGCCCAAAACAAATCAAGCCTTAGTCCAAGAAGAAGAAATATCTAGAAGGAGAAGAAGAGTGTGGATTGAGAAGTGTGTAGAAGTGTGTTGAAGTGTTTAAGAAAAGAAGATGGAGAAGTCTCTAGAATTAGCTTGTAGTTACCCTCCACTACTATAAATAAGAGTGTAGAGTCCCTTTGTAGCATCATCCAAGAATCAAGAAAACAAAGAGAGAAAACATTTGTAAGAGAGAGTTCTCAAAATAAAATCTTTGTAAACCCTTTCCAAAATTATAAAGAGTCTTCTTCTTAAATCTTTTAGTTGTCTAATCCCATCTTCATCTCATCGATATTGGGTAATATTCC
>NC_027749.1:49554732-49564541 GCF_000695525.1 Brassica oleracea var. oleracea
TCGAAGCATATCGACATTCGGCATCATTGGATTCGAGAAGTTCTTGAAGAGAAGCTTCTACATCTCAACAAGGTACACACCGATGAAAACTGGTCAGACTTTATGACCAAGGTATTACCGATCAAGAAGTTTGAAGATTGCTGCAAAGGCACGGGTATGGCAATTGTTTCGGGCTAAATCGGGAAGGGGGAGATTTGTTGGAGTTCCCTCCTTAAGCCCAAAACAAATCAAGCCTTAGTCCAAGAAGAAGAAATATCTAGAAGGAGAAGAAGAGTGTGGATTGAGAAGTGTGTAGAAGTGTGTTGAAGTGTTTAAGAAAAGAAGATGGAGAAGTCTCTAGAATTAGCTTGTAGTTACCCTCCACTAGTATAAATAAGAGTGTAGAGTCCCTTTGTAACATCATCCAAGAATCAAGAAAACAAAGAGAAAAAATATTTGTAAAAGAGAGTTCTCAAAACAAAATCTTTGTAAACCTTTTCCTAAATATAAAGAGCCTTCTTCTTAAATCTTTTAGTTGTCTAATCTCATCTTCATCTCATCGATATTGGGTAATATTCCCAACAAATACTTTTATGTATATATATCAATAATCAAGTATTAAGTCATTAATGTTTGTGTTGCAACAAAAGACATTAATTTTTTGCCCAAAAAGAGTCACTAATGTAACAGGATTTTGATAGATTGCTGGAGTAAGATCAACCACTGGTCCATTTCGTGGTGTACAAGCTTGGTTTAGTGCAAATTCGCTAAACGTGGGAAAGAATCAAGTCTCATATAGTCAAATATATATAGGCAGTGGATCAGAAAACCAAGTCAATTATATCTCAGCGGGTTGGATTGTAGGTTTTATATTTTATAAATATATTCCCTTAATTCATTTGTTATGTCAACCACTTGAGTATATTCTTAAAGTATTAAAATTTTGTGTTGATAGATAAATCCAGGTCTATATGGTGACCAACGTGTATGGACATTTGGATTTTGGAAGGTATGTGGCTACGAAAAAATTAATGTTTGATGAAAACATTGATCAAATAATACAAGACTAGTATTAATTAAATATTATTTAATAGGGTAAGGATGAGAAAGGATGTTACAATACTGCATGTTCAGGGTTTGTTCAAGTATCAAAGGTGATTCCAATTGTAGAGCCCTATTATCTTAAGACAGGGGTCCCTGCCTGGATGCGATATTCCATTCATCAGGTATTATAATACTTATAATCAGTTTTATAAGCAAACTAGTGATCGATATATTTGACTATAAACTGATAAATGAATTTGTCTTGTCTCTTAATATATGAAAAAGGATAGAAATACAGGAAATTGGTGGATTACACAACATATGGAAGATGCACCTAATGAAGATATCGGCTATTGGCCAAAAGAATTATTTAATCTTTTAGACGATGGTGCAAATATGGTTGGAGTTGGTGGTGTGGTTCAGGCTTCACCTTCTGGTTTAAGCCCTCCCATGGGTAATGGTAATCTTCCAAATGGAGGCCGTCAAGATTCAGGAATTTTTGCAAATATTGAAGTTCTGAATTCCAACTATGAGCAACGTAAAATGAATTATTTTCGTACAGAGAATTTGTTAGATAGTGAGAAATGTTATGGGCTAAGAATTGGTACGGTAAAACCATTCCATCGTACTCATCTAGGTTTCTTTTTCAATTATGGTGGTCCGGGAGGGATTTCTTGTGGAGTATGACATTCAACATATATACCCTTTAAAAGTGGCATTTGATAAAACATATTATAAATTTATTAAATACAAACTATTATATAGATGTACTATTCATGTTTTGTTTTGTTTTGTTCTCAAGGTTAATGTCTCTCTAATTTGTAAGTGCAATTAACGTTATATTTGAATATTGGAAACCATTGTAAAAAATAGTTAAATTAATGTAGAATCCAAACAATTATAACTAACAGAAGCGTGGTTAAAATAAAATGTCTCGACATTTTAGATTATAATAATAAATTACTATTGTTACATAGCAATTTTTTAAAAAAATCAACAAACTAAACATGCATTCTTAAGTTCGAAATATAGTTTTCGCTTTTATGGGAAACTGATGTCCAAATTTTCAAATGCTTTTGAATCCTTTTTCATTGCACAAATTAACTACTATTACTTAATTTTTCTTTATCTTTTTTATTTATAATATTAACATTTTTGGTTATTTTACTATTTAAACTACTAAATTATCATTAATTAGCCATTAGACCATTACAAGCATATAACAATCAACATTCTACACTGAGCCCTTTATCCATTTTATATCAAGCCAATCTCTTGCAAAGGTTTTGCTACAAAATTAGCCATTCAATTAAGACATATAACAAGCACCCTTCACCGAAATTCACAAATACTACTACACTGAGCCCTTTATTCTTTTAATTTAAGGGTAGATATATCTGAAATAACCAGCCAGCCAAATAGACTAAAGGATAGTTGCAAGATTAATCACAATAGAAATATTTGTTATAAAATGTCCAGCTTTAGCTACCATGAGCTTCATGAGAAAGTCCATGCCACGTTTAGGACAAACATTAACGTTGTGGAATACAAGTTTTGTATCAGCAAAACTTCAATTAATTATTTGTTTACCTGGTAACAGACATAGAGCAGCAATGCAACCAATCAGTAATAATGAGACGAGCTTAAAATTTACAAGTGAAGAAATTGGGACCATTGAGTTCTCTGTCATTGAGCTCAATATATAGTAAGCTTGATGCAAACCTACTGTACTTTGCTTGCAGTAGATTTAGAGGAAAGAGAAGACAAGGGGTAGCCAAAATAGAGGACATACCGTCTCACTAACACCATCAAGAAGTAAAGGTATCCTTCAAAGTCTGTAGAGATCTGGCTCCAAACCCCTTCAACTACGTGACTGCCACTCTTTATATTCACCAATAAAGTTTTACAATTTTACCAAGAAAAAGAAGCTTGCTCTACAGTTTTCTTTTAGGACTCAATCACTACTGTCCTCACATAGTTGTAACTATCAATCTGTAATGACACCATGTCTAACACTAATAAAGGCTGTACAAAAAAGTGCATAAATACTATTATTACTTAGTACAACTACTTCCAACCAGGTCAAGAAATTTGGATACCATCAATAGACCAAGGAGGACAAGAGATGAGTGGAAAACAAAGAGTACAGAAGTCTGAAGATGCAAATGGTGGAGAAAAGAATGATGAAAAGGTCAATATAAGTACCCTTTTAGTGTTTTTCGTCTGACTCTAAATCTCAAAGTTCCAATGGAAGTAGAAGAAACTGAGAAGGATACGATGAGATTTGAGTTGAGGTTGGTCTCTTCTTCTACATGTCTTTGTGTTTATAGAAGTTTTAGGATGTTCTTCTCATGGAACTTATGCCAATTTAACATGTAATACGTTTACTTTTAATTGTTTTTTATTAAACAATATTCTTCCTCTCTACTCTCTTCAAAGTAAGTCTCTAAAATCTAATCTTGATTTATTAAAATTCATACATTTTTAGATTCTTTTGTAAGAATACTAAAGAAACACTAATAAAATGGAGTATATGTATTTATTAGGAAATTATATTTTACTACTGCAATAATTCGCACGTGTGATTTTGTCATGTTATTAGTTGATTTTACTGCTAACATACAATTATAACTAATAATTTATAGTTTTGGGTAAACAGAAAACATCCATATCTCTGAATAGTAGTGCAATTTTGTTTTTGAGTTAATAGTGCAATTTTTCATATTCTGTTCGAAACCTAAAACTAATATGTATCACATAATATATTATACTAGGGGTTGGTCACCCTAAGGACGGGTGAATTTACATAAAAATTATTTTATATCAAATGTATTTTAATTTTATAAAACATTTGAAAATTATTTTCAATCTAATAAATATAATTTATTTTCTAATTAGATCATATATATTTAATTTGTTAAACTTGACATTTATTTATAATTTTTATGTGTTTGGATTTTTATTTGTTATCAACTATATTTTATGACATTGTACTATTTTATTTTTAGTATTAATTTCAGTTATATTTTTTTAATGGAAATGTTCTCTCTTTTATTGGCATTTGCATGAGATTATATGTGTAGTATATTAATATATTTTTTTGTTGTGCACTCGTGAACAAGGTAACACATTATCTTCATTTACATTCTTAGCAAAAAAAAAAACATATTTGATTGGCAACATAATCCGTTCATTCTCAGATATTGTCTGCTCTAACATCTCTCTAGAAAGTTTTCATTAAAGTTGTTCGTTTTCTGGTGGCCGGCGGCCCTTTTTGCCGTCGGCAACCATCTGATCTTCTCTTTTTTGGTCTTTTTGGTCCGATCTAGTACATAAGTGGATCGGTTTATCTCCGGGCAACTCCAGTTGTAATATTTTCTTTTGTTTTCTACGGACACCGACTTGTTTCGGTTTTGTTTCCGGCATAGTTCGGCTTATCTTTTGTTTTCACCTTCTGAGCTCTTAAAAAAAATCTCCGATTTGTTTTTCGGAAATCTTTCCAGTGTGATGTTAGGGTCTCTACCTTTTCAGATTTGCTTGAGTCTCAGTCATGAGAAAGTAAATCTTGGCTCGTTTGATTAAATCGCCTTAGAGCTAAAGTTTTTCTCTGATTGTTTCTTTAAGTGATTAGAGTTATTCGTTCTTGATCATGAAGACTCAGATTCTCTGGTCGTGTTTTGACGGAGCTCGGAGGAATGATTAATTCGGATGACTCGCGGTTTAACTAATTTGAAGATGTAGCTGATTGATCTATATATCCATCTCACTTGGTGACCAACAGAAGGTGTCCAATGAAATCCAAGTTAAAGCGTCTCTTGACGGAGACACAAAGGCGATATGTTCCTGTCGGTGGATGCTCGGTGTCTCAGATCTGAAGAAGAAGCTAGAAGGAAAGAAGACACGTGTTAGACTCACGCTGGTCCTTATCCGTTTGGGTATAGCTTCATGGACTAATTGATTTTTGAATTATTTAGATCTGTTTCACAAACTTGTATTTCATTGTAATGATCTGGCCTATTTAGTGGCTTTAATATATAAAATGATGTCGACAAAAAAAAAAATGACGAGTAAAAAACATTGGTTGTTGGTGGCAGGAAACTTTTGTCTATTTATACTCTTGTACAGTTGTACTATATTTAATCAATAAAGGTGACGGAACATCCCAAAAGATGCTAGAGTAAGAAAATGGGAATGCGGTTTTTTTGGTAGTTTGTAATCAGCCAGAGAAGTAGTGGTGTCAAGATCTATTGTAGCCAACGTCATTCAGACACGTAATGAAAGAAACATACGAGGTTAAGACAAACCTCGTTCTGTTCCTTTGGTGGCCAACTGATATTGGAAAAGCTTTTAAATTTTGTATATGCTCAAGACGGTTTTGCCCTTTGGACTCGATCAATCTCTTTACTTTGGGAAAGGAAAGATATGGGAAATGCTGCAATTTAGGAGACTGGTTACTGTACGTAACATTTAAAATACGGATCTACAAATTAGATGC
Organism: Brassica oleracea var. oleracea; assembly: GCF_000695525.1. Taxonomy (NCBI): domain Eukaryota; kingdom Viridiplantae; phylum Streptophyta; class Magnoliopsida; order Brassicales; family Brassicaceae; genus Brassica; species Brassica oleracea. The sequence continues at coordinate 49,560,251 of NC_027749.1, forward strand.
GGAGAATCTTGACATAAAGTAGAAGTAAACTGTCAGACTTGAGAAGTAAGCTGCCAGACTTGAGAATTAAACTAAAGACTTATAAGGTTTTATTAGGCTTTATAAGGTTTTATAAGCTCGAGTATTTTATTGAAGAGGAGAAGAAGAGAGAAGAAGACCGTTGAAGATATTTTAAAATAATGAATATTTTATTATATTGTGTACTGAGATAACTTGTCTTTAAATACTTGTACTCAGATCCACAATTAAATCAAGGAAATTATTTTCCTCATTATCTCTCTCTCTTTCTCTCTCTCTCTCTCTCAAATTCAAACATTACTCTCTCTCTCTCTTGTTCATCATGTTCATCATTTTCTTTCATGGTATCAGAACTTTAAGCTCCTATACCTCTTACTCGCTTCCGCAAACACTCTTAGTTTACTTCTCTCTTTCATTCCAACCATCTAATTTCTTTGTTCTTGCAAGAATCTATCTTTGTCCATTGGATAATAGATCTACTTTTGCTTGTGCTCATTTCTCTGGTTTTGGTTCCACAGTTACTTAACTCAAACCAAACTCAAAAAGAAGTGATGGAGCAATACAAGCCTATTGTGTGTTATGATTCCGGTTACTCTAAAAGGAGGTAACTACATTACCTGGTCTAGATTGGCCAAAACTGCTCTTGGAGGACGAGGTCTATGGGAGCACATCACCACGAGTGAGGCACCAAGAAAGATCGCCCAAGGAGCTGACGGCAAGGAGATTATAGTGGTGGATGAAGGCAAATGGGGTCAGGAAGATCTCATGGTGATGTCTTCCTTGCAAGGCTCGCTTGATACTCCAATAATGGAGGTTTACTCTCATTGTGAGACCGCAAAGCAATTGTGGGAAACTCTTCACAAGATTTATGGCAACACTTCAAACTTGACCAGGATCTTTGAGGTGAAGAGAGCCATAAATAACTTGCAACAAGAGGAAATGGACTTCACCAAGCATCTTGGGAAGTATAGCCAGTTGTGGTCTGAGCTTGACATGCTCCGGCCAAGCACAAACGACCCCAACATCATTGAAAAAAAGCGTGAGCAAGACAAAGTATTTGGACTGCTTCTCACACTCAACCCGAGCTTCAATGATGTCCTTAAGCACATATTGAGAGCTAAGGAGCTCCCAAGCTATGATGATGTGTGTGCTCAACTCCAAAAAGAACTTGGCTCAGATGATTTGCTTGGTGGGAAAGGAGAGCTATCTATGGTCAACAAGGTGGAGAAGGTGGAGAATGCTGCAACCAACAAAACCCACTTCAAGCCAAGAGGTGGTGGAGGAGATAAACAAGTAACTTGTGAACATTGTAAGAAGATTGGTCACTCCAAAACCAACTGCTGGATTTTCTATCCTCACCTCAGGTCAGCTTCATCCAACAAATACAATCAAGGCCGAGCTCATGAAGCTAGAGCTCAAGAAGGTTCTCAGCCAAACTATCTTACTATGCGCATGGGAGAAGATGGGAGATCCATGACAGTAACTACTCGTGTGGTTGGATTAGGGTCTCAAGCCACTTCTCAGTCATCCAATGAGGATACTTTCATCCGCAAGTCTGACCTTGAGACTCTTATAAAGGCCCTCAATGCCAACTCTGGTAACCTTAGTAGTTATGCTTTAAACTCTATTATTAATGCATCTGAAACTACTAGACCTTTGATAATTGACTCAGGAGCTTCACATCATATGATTAGGGATGTAAATCTCATTAGCAATGTCAAACCGGCTCTAGGGAGGGTTCTAATTGCAGATGGAGATAGTATACCTATTACTGGAGTAGGAAACCTGAAATTGTTTGATAAAGACTCTGAAGCACTTTATATGCCTAGTTTCACATCAAATTTGTTATATGTGCAAAGAGCTACTAATGATCTTAATTGTAATGTGATTTTTAGTCATAATGAGGTGTGCTTTCAGGATATTGAAACCAGTAAGATGCTGGAAAAATGTGTAAGCAATGGAGAGCTCTATGTGCTTAAAGACACCAAGCTTAGATCAGATTTACCTTATGCTTTTAAATCTACTTCTGTTTTAGCAAGTGATGAGTTATGGCATGCTAGATTAGGCCACCCTCATTCTAGAGCACTAGGATTGTTGTTACCTAATCTATCGTTTAATAATAAAAGTTGTGAGGCTTGTATTCTTGGTAAACATTGCAAATCTGTTTTTCCTAAATCTAGTACTATCTATGAGAATTGCTTTGATTTAATTCATTCTGATGTTTGGACTGCTCCTTGTGCTTCTAGGGAAAACCATAAATACTTTGTCACATTCATAGATGAAAAATCAAAGTATACATGGCTCACATTGATTTCAAGTAAAGATAGGGTCTTAGAAGCCTTTATAAACTTTCAGAACTATGTCACTAACCATTTCAACTCTAAGATTAAAATTTTTAGGTCTGACAATGGTGGAGAGTACACAAGCCATGCCTTTAAAAATCATCTAGCCAAGCAAGGAATAATCCATCAAACAAGCTGTCCATACACACCACAACAAAATGGTGTGGCTGAAAGAAAGAATCGCCATCTCATGGAGGTTGCAAGGAGTATGATGTTCCACACCAATGTTCCAAAGAGATTTTGGGGAGATGATGTGGTTTCTGCATGCTATCTTATCAACAGAATCCCAACCAGAGTCCTCAATGATATCTCACCATTTCAGGTATTGAACAAAACGACACCTCCTATAGATTATTTGCGTGTGTTTGGGTGTGTGTGCTATGTGTTGATATCAGGTCAACAAAGGAACAAGCTTGAACCTAAGAGTATCAAGACCATGTTCATTGGATACTCACACACGCAGAAGGGATACAAGTGTTATCTACCAGATTCAAGAAGGGTGATGGTGTCAAGGGATGTGAAGTTTGTGGAATCAAATGGGTACTATGATGAGAAGAATTGGGAAAACCTTAGAGATCTCTCACATGGTCCATCAGATAGGGCTAACAACCTGAGAACCATTATGGAGAGCTTAGGAATCACTCAGCCTATGAGTAGTGAGGTCCTTAGAACCTCTCAATCCCCACCAGATGATGTTCACAATGAAGCAGCAGTACCAAATTCTGAGCAAGTCCAGCTTGATCCTGAGGGGGGCATAGAAAATGACTCAGGGACATCCCATGATCAAGATGGACCAAACAAAAAGGATACAAACCAGGCGTGTGAGGAACAACATCAAGAATATCAGGCTAGTGAGGAACAACCCCAAGAAGAGCATGGGGAGCCAGTGGTACAAGACCCAATGTTAAGAAGAAGCACAAGAGTGAGAACACCATCTCATTGGATCGACACGAGGGTGTACTTTAACAGCAATGCGGTCGCACATCCCATACAAGCAACCTGCTCAATGGCAACCTTTCCTCCACAACACCAAGTCTTCTTAACCAATCTCGACCAAAACTTCATCCCAAAGACCTATGAATAAGCAATGGAAGATGATGAATGGAGAGAATCAATGGGAGATGAGATGAGTGTTATGGAAAGGAATGATACATGGTTTAAATCTGAGCTACCTAAAGGCAAGAAAGCTGTGACCAGTATGCTACTCTTCACCATCAAATACTTTGCTAATGGAAAACCAGAAAAGAAGAAGACAACGTTGGTTGCAAGAGGGTACACTCAGGTCTATGGAGAAGACTACCTAGACACCTCTGCACCAGTGGCCAAACTGCATACTATAAGGATCCTACTCTCTCTGGACGTGAACTTGGAATGGGACTTATGGCAGATGGATGTCAAGAATGCTTTTCTACAAGGAGAGCTGGAGGATGAGGTGTACATGAAACCACCTCAGGGTATGGAAGACATGGTCAAGCCAAGAAATGTTCTAAGGTTGAAGAAGGCAATCTATGGATTAAAACAGTCACCAAGAGCCTGGTATCACAAGCTGAGTACAACTCTCAATGGAAGAGAATTTGTAAAGTCAGAAGCTGATCATACTCTCTATTCACTCTCACAAGCAAGAAAGGAATTGTGGTGATATTGATCTATGTGGATGATATCATCATCACAGGAAGCAACAAGGAAGGTATCATCTCTACGAAAGCTTTCCTTAAATCTAGCTTTGATATTAAGGATTTAGGTGAGCTAAAATACTTTCTAGGGATATCATCATCACAGGAAGCAACAAGGAAGGTATCATCTCTACGAAAGCTTTCCTTAAATCTAGCTTTGATATTAAGGATTTAGGTGAGTTAAAATACTTTCTAGGGATAGAAATGTGCCGCTCTAAAGAGGGACTTTTCTTATCTCAAAGAAAGTACACACTTGAT
>NC_027749.1:49564606-49574462 GCF_000695525.1 Brassica oleracea var. oleracea
AGGGGGAGTTTGAGGATACTCCATTTGGCGACTTCAAGCTCTATAGAAGGATGGTTGGGAAGCTAATCTATCTCACCATTACAAGACCAGACATCTATTTTGCTGTGAATCAAGCCAGTCAACATATGCAAGTACCAAAGGTTCATTATTGGAATATGGTGGAAAGGATCATGAGATATCTAAGAGAGGCTCCTGGTCAGGGTGTTTGGATGGTTTGCAATAAGAGTACAGAGATAGTGGGATATTGTGATGCTGATTGGGCTGGTGATAGAGTAGACAGGAGGTCAACAATAGGGTATTGTACTTTCATTGGAGGCAACCTAGTCACATGGAAGAGCAAGAAGCAAAAGGTAGTATCATGTTCAAGTGCAGAGGCAGAGTATAGGGCAATGAGGAAGCTAACTAGTGAACTCATTTGGATCAGGAAACTGCTAAGAGACTTGGGCATAGAAGCAACAACACCAATCACAATGCATTGTGATAACCAGGCAGCTATCCACATAGCACCAAACTCAGTATTCCATAAAAGGACTAAACACATTGAAGTTGACTGTCACAAGGTGAGACAAGCTGTGGAGCAGAAGATTATTTTACCCTGCTATACTAGAAGTGAATATCAGTTAGCTGATATCTTCACCAAGGCAGCTAGCACTAAAGTTTGTGAGTTCATTCATCCAAAATTGGGACTCATAGACCTCTCATGTCACTGATATCTCCTTCATGAAGTGTTCTACTCTTTTTTCTTGAGTTGGGTTTTCTGCCAAAGGGTTTTACCTAGTTGAGGTTTTAATGAGGGAATACTTCATGGCCTCCAAGCTTGACTTGTTCCATATGGTCAAGCTTGAGGGGGAGTGTTGACATAAAGCAGAAGTAAACTACCAGACTTGAGAAGTAAGCTGCCAGACTTTAGAAGTAAGCTGTCAGACTTGAGAATTAAGCTAGAGACTTATAAAGTTTTATAAGGCTTTATAAGGCTTTATAAGCTAGAGTATTTTATTGAAGAGAAGAAGAAGAGCTGTCAGACTTGAGAAGTAAGATGCCAGACTTGAGAATTAAGCTAGAGACTTATAAGGTTTTATAAGGTTTTATAAGGTTTTATAAGCTTATAAAATATTCATTGTTTTAAAATATCTTCAGCGGTCTTTTTCTCTCTTCTTTTTCTTTTCAATAAAATACTCGAAAGCTCGAGTATTTTATTGAAAAGAAAAAGAAGAGAGAAAAAGACCGCTGAAGATATTTTAAAACAATGAATATTTTATTATATTGTGTACTGAGGCAACTTGCCTTTAAATACTTATACCCAGATCCACAATTAAAAAAAAAAAATTATTTTCCTCATTATCTCTCTTTCTCTCTCTTTCTCTCTCTCACATTCAAACATTACTTTCTCTGTATTCATCCTGTTATTCATTTTCTTTCGGAGAAAAATAGAGAGAAGTATTTAATGATGTCGTGAGCGATTAGGTTTGTTATGGGTGAGTGACTTTGATGCAAAACCAAGTTTTTGTTTTTTGGTCAAAGCAAAACCAAGTTTTATGACATTTAAAAAAAACTATTTTATTTTTGTTGAGTTTATTAGTTCGTTTTTCCAGCAAGTGAAAAAATATCTAAATAAAAACCCCAGAAATTCGATAAATAGTTTTAGAAAAATAAAAATGTACAGTTTCTATATTTGAGGTGAAGCTGGAAAATACAAAGTAGAAAAATAGACAGAATGTTCTTACATTTGGTCAAACAAATTTAGCAGCATTCCTTACGTCGCTCTCATTTGTGTTTTATTTTTTTCATTTCTTTTGAAGTTTACATTCTTCCCATCTTCTTCTTCGATGGCATTTGTTATTCTTACGAAACCAAGTCAACAAAGCTTCCTCTTTGCCAATCTCATTCTTGTTTTTTGAGCTTTTTGATCCAAAGCTAGATCTTGATTCTCAAATCTATGTACTTTGACTTAACTAAATCAAAACATTTGTACGATCTGCGCTTCAAGCAAACATTCCGTAATGTAGTGTGTGGTCCAGTCTGATGGATAAAGATGCTGTCTAAAGAACTTCACTGGAGCTTTTGTCTTCGGTGCGGTCTCACTCTACGGAATAAACCAAGGCCTCGGTGGCTCAATGGGCCGTATCACCAAGATCCCATGGATCATCAAAAAGTGAGAAAGTACTATTAAATTAACTATTGGCCTAGACATGTATCGAAAGTCTATTCTTCGTTTTATCAAATTAAACAAGTATCAGCAAACAACAGATCATCATAGAAAATGTAATAGAGCAGGACGTAAGATGGAACGTATAAAATAATTTTATTGGCTACTTATTGCGATGGAGCTTCATTCAGATTCCAATGAAAAAAAAAAAAAAATTTGATGGTTTTAACGGTTACTGACCCTGAGATTGATGGTCTGCTTCTTCTTTTTCTTCATGTTTTTTTTTTCTTCATGTTGAGATGTCGAAAGACTTCAGTTCTGATGATTTCTTAAACGTTTTGTCTTCTGGAGACTCTCTGGAAGTTGCAGAAGCCTGTTCGGATATTGCTGCTACCTGAAAGAGAGTTGTGAGCTCGATCTCACAAAGAGAACTGATTCAATAGAGTTGTATGAACGTACCAGGCGTTCGATTCCACCTTATTGATCCATCGTTACAAATGACAACCTCAAGACCAGACCACACACAGATATATATATATATCAAGCACAAAGTAAGAACACAGGAGATATGTTTTTGTTGGCCGGAGAGAGAAATAATGTTTCTCAACCTTCCACTAGAACAGATCTCGAAGTATTACACAAAGAGTGACTCCACTCTATCTCTCTTTCTCACTTCTCTGTTTCTCTCTCGCACAAGCTCTCTTGTTTTTTTTTTTTCAACTTGTCGACAAAGACAACAAACTTTAAGATGAAGATAATGACTCTTTTGACCCAACCAACGTGATTCGATTCTCCTATGGAGTCAAACTCTCTCTTTCAGTGAGAGCCTTCATCACAACACACTATTAATTTACACTATTATCATTTAGCTCGTTGGCCAATTATATGTCCCACATCTTGTCTTGAGACAACTCATGTTTCTCAGAACCAGACCAAACCCACATCAAAAATTTCAACATTCAAGCTTAGAAAGTTTTTACACTACACAACTTGCAAGGCTTAATATTATTTGAGAGTTTATGGTGTATAGAAAATGGAGGACGTTTGCAAGGCTCAATATTTTATAAATTTGTTATGTTATTTTCTTAATCTTTTCATATATTTCATGTCACCGTCAAACCTTATTACCAACTGATTGCTCTCTACATACATAACCATCCTCAAACCAATTATGCAAAAAGAAGCATCAACCTTCATGTATGTATCTATTCTATCATATGCATCATCTGATTTTGTGGCCAAAAAACACAACATTAAATTCCTGAGTTTTCAGAGTTGAAGATTTGATTTTTGTGATACATGAATTGTCGAAGTGCCCACCAAGATGCTGATGTCGTAAGTTTTTCTGCATTTACCAAGGCAATGCTACCATATCCAAACATAACCGCAACTCCAAAGGGGGCACACACACTTGTATATCAACACATCATCAACCACTTGTTTCACTCTGATTTGATTACTAGCTTGATCTGTCAGTTGGTGTCTCATTCATTATTTGTCTGTCTGAGGCTAACATCCGTCATCTTATTCACACCGGTTACCTCCAGCCTTACTATCCACAGCCTGGTCATGGCTACCCTCCTGCTCCAGCCTATCCACCTCCCAATCATGCATGTTTACCCTCCTGCCCCGGGTATATATATCCACCAACCAATGATCCCTCAAAGTCAGAACCTTAACCAAAATCGTAATCGAATTCTTCAAATATCATCTCAAAACTCTTTGTATATTTTCATTACCTTGCACGTACTCTCTCTGATTGATTTAGGCTGAAAAGCTTCTATATACGGCCCCGTTTGTTGTCTTAACTATTATTGGGCATAGAAAAGAAATGCATGAATACTAATAAAAATGTGTTTACATTATATGTTGATCATATTGTAAATTTAAAACAAATGTGCATGTATATAAAAACATTATAATATGATGCAATTGTTTATTCTTCAAAGTTAGACATAATACATATATACAGACCCATTTATCTTTAGGGTTTTATCGTTGTTGCAGGTAGGAGAACCGTCGTGTTACTTGGGATCTCTACGCCTCTGGCGACGCATCTGTAACGGCTACATGTAGCATTCTTCTCTCGTATTAAACCAAACATTTACGAGATTCAGATCACTCCTCCCATTCTCTTTTGCATTTAATTGGCATCACCATCCTCGATATGGCATGTGTCAATTTAATTGATCACTTCCTGACTTTCAGAAATCATGGACCATCTGGAGAAAGAACGTGCTTTCTAGAACAGGGAAGAACGCATACGTCATAAACGGAGACGAGGTACATAGTTCATTATTTCCTACTGATTTGTCTCGTTCTCTTTGCTTTTTAATTTATCATCACCATCAACTAAACCCAAAATATAACCTGACATCATGAAGCCAATTCAAGTTTGTGAAAAATGGAAATGATGGTAAAGCACTAAAGCTGCTCCTCGAGACTACATTTATATGAAAGTGGGAAACTATGACTTCTTACTCTTGGTTTAATACACATGCAAAAAGGATAAATATACAAAGATGGAACTGAGGTGCATTATTGACTCACTTTTTTTTTTGTTAGGGTCTGTACCATTATTTCCCGATGCAATATGTAACCGCTGACCATTACAGAGCTTCGCAACATGTTGGCTGGTGAAGCCAACTAGACAGCAGTTCGTAAGTTAATCCAAAAAGGCTACATGGGAGATTCTAGCAGCCGCAGTCTAGGTTTGCTTTCTCAGTTCAAACCCTACCGTTTTAAGGTTTGTTGGTCATAAGGCTGCATCACTGATGCCATAGATATATACAGGGAAGAGTTATTGACCCATTGACCACAATGATGGTGTAGCCAACGCGCTGATCCAACGTCCAACGTTGTTCATCATTGTTTGTAGTTTGCCAGAGACTTGGGATCTTGCAGTTTCCACATCGAATAGTCGAAAAGCTGACATCACATGCTTTAGCTGTGGATGCTCACCAATAAGAAACTCGAAAGAGTTACAAGTAAAGCAGCTGTTGACATTCACGGTTCTTTTGTCTCCATGTCCTCTTCAGTACATCCATAATATGATCTACTAAGGTTTATCACTTTTTTTTTAATTAACTCTCAGGTTTATCACTATAAGTTTTTGGTTACGTCACTTTATATTTTCTTCAGATTTTCTATTGTAAATTGGTGATACACTACAGTAGAGAAGACTATTTTGAATTAAAAACATTTAGTGGATAAATTTGCAAAAAAATTCTAAACAAGTCTACATTGCTATCTTGCTTGAAAAGTACACTCAAGAAAGCTAAGTTGGTTAAAGTTCCTCTTTAAAATTATTTTTAATTGTAACCATCTAAATGGTGCAGCGAGAAGAACTCGAGATAAGTGTGCACTCTGCTGTATTGGAAAATACTTTAGTGAAGTTTCATAAGCTAACAAAAAGTAAATCCATTTCACTACTATTTTACGGCATGTTCAAACTTTACATTTACATCTTAACTTTTAAAAATTTAGATGCATGGCTTAAAGATTGAAAAACTTAGATTTACTCTCTACTATGTTTACCTCACTGGTTTATGTTTATGGATATTTTTGGGATTACGTCTGCAAATCTATCTTTAAAAAAATTAAACTATGTTAATGCTTCTTTGTTTTCATTTACTTTACAAACACAGTAAAACACACAAAAAAGGTTCCATCCAGTGTTTTTTAACCCAATCCGGACACTAAACTGGATAATTTCTTGGGTCACCGGGTTATTGGGTAGACTACGGATGAATCGCAAATTAATAAATAAATTAATTATATTATATATAATATATTAGCTAATAAAAAATATATGAGATATTTTATGTTTTAAAAATAAATAGAAAAAAAACTTAAATTTAGTTTTCTTTACTTTCTTTATTTTCATTAAACATAGAAAATATCAAAAATAATTTAGTCCATTAACAATTTTTGGTAACTTAAATTTAGCTTTCTTTAACCACGCGTTAGTGGTTCAGTGGTTAAACTCAACCTGGAAAGTCATGGGTTCGAGTGCCGCTGGGAGGTGATTATCTTGAGAGACCTTCTGGCCCAATACAGAGAAGCCTACTAACGTGTGGCCACTGGTGAGATTTACATGGGGTGATCACCAGCCTTCCTGGATGCCTCGGCGGGAGTTTTGAATTCGCTGTCACCTTCTTCGGAAGATTTACCGATTTAGTTTTATCTATCTACGTACTTTATGCTTTCTTGTAAAGAGGATGTAATATTCCCTCTTGTATTGTATCAGAACAAGGTTGAATGAATGAAATTAAGTGGTGTTACAAAAAAAATACTATGTTCATATGAACAAAGAATACATTGCAACGTTTAGATTAATAATTTCAGTGTTTCGAATAAACAATATGAGTTATGGAAAATATAAAGTACCTTAAGTCCATAAAGTAGAGAAACCAGACCTTAAGACCAAGGCTTCGAGTTCTGTCTAGATTAAGGTAAAACTCACACATCATATAAGATCATATTTCCCATGTTTTGAGCGCCAGATCATCATGAAGAGTGCTCTCGATTTTCTTGGCACCAACATCTTTCCAGTCTATTGAAAGCAATGTCCCAATAGATTCCACCTGTTGATTGTGCAAAACTGCAAAAGAGTCAATCAATATGCCAAAAACATTGTAATCTCCATGAGAGAAGAAAGACTAAATATGAATATAGATAGATAGATACTCACAAATGATTTGCTCTAGCACTTCTCATATCCTCATCAGAATTCAAATATATCTCACGGAAAAACTTGTTCAAAGAAGCGTCTCCGTCAAGCTTATCATCCTTCTATTCTTCTTCACTTCAGCTTCAAGCTTGTCATAGTCCTTTACTTTCTTGGAAGAAGGATAAGCCGGTCTCATTGAAACCTCTGCACCATTACACAAACAAATGTCAAGAGTCTGTGATTCCTTCTCATCAGGTGAAACTAAATAATAAGAAAATAGAAAGTAGAAAACCTGTTTAAGAAATTCGGGTCTGGCAAAACTGCTGGTTGTTTGCCATGTTCAAGAGAGGCCCATGTGATTATCTCTGCTTTTAAAAGACTTTTTTTAATTTTGGTTGATATTACTTCGTATCTGTACTTCACTACTGCTATCTGAATACACACCGCAAGGAAAAAAAGGTCAATACAATGTGTACAACTCAGAACATGGCATTGTTTGAGTTTAAAAGGACTGTTTGGTACTATCGAATAAAACATATAATTATATCTGATAAAGCGTATCCTTTAGATACATAACTCTTTGAACTGCTTATAGGTTAAGCATGATTATTCTGTCAGTTCAAAAAGTTAGAGTTCAAAAGGTTTAAAATGACTGCTTAGTACTATCTAATAAAATGTATCATTTAGATATCAATTATCCAATTACATCTATAAATCAATTACCTTTCCCAACAATCTCGGTTTGAGATGATAAGAGAGAATTTCTCTCTTGGAACATCAGTCACAATACTCAAATGTAAAATCACTAACATAATTGGTACAATTTACATAGAAGTGTTTATCATGGAGGTGTGTTATGAGAATGCATTATGCTTGAAACGATCACATTTAACACTAATCTTAAAACATCAGAAAAATATAATTGAGAAAAACAAATATTTCACGCATAACCCCAATAAAAAAATCAGCCATGAAATATAAAAGAGAGATTTGAATTACCTGAGATTTATTATCATTGGTTTCATTGTAACAGCAGATATGATTTACGGTTTCCTTCTCTAAGCCTTGTGTCAGAAAAGAGGTAATTCTAACAAAAATATTTAAAAATGTAAACAATTCCCAAAAGATAACAAATTATATAATAGATAGGACAACGTCAATGAGTTTCAAAGTTTTTAAAAAGCTTTGAGATTACATTTGGCTCTCACACGTACCTGAAGAGGATCACGCACAATAAATAAATTGCACTTGATTAGCATACACTTCTTATATTATATTCTTGATAAGTGATTTAACTTTATAAAAAAAATTACCTTTTTCGAAATGGATGATCAGTTCCTGGATAAACAAAGTCGTCTCTTTTTGTTAGTTGAATCACTACTTATGCAAAAATATAGATAGAGATACAACATGGAGAGGAAGAGAACAAAAATAAACGGAGAAGAAGAATCCCCCATAAAATTACCAGTAATGGTGTTATCATCTATGAGTTACTTATTGATTATCATACACCTGCGCAAGATCACAAAAGTAGAATTTAAATTAGAACGATCAAAAACATATGAAAACTTAAAAGATAGATGCGTGAAACTAATGGGGGTGGCGTGATATTTATATAGCAAATTAGTTTAAGTTTCTAAATAACCTGGCTTTCAAAAGAAGCCATGAGATATAATATCCTCTAATAAATTTTAATTCAGCTATGAGATAAAATATCTTCTAATAAATTTTAAGGATATTCTTGTTATAATATATACATAATTTTGGTAACTCAAATCTTGGTATATATATATTTAAATATTAAATGCATGATATTAGGAAAGAAGATATCTCGCCAATTGATTGCAACTGGTTTTTGTTAAAACAAATCCCACTGTAAGGATTTAAATAATAGATAATAAGGAAAGAATAAAGAATTTTAACGTTAAAACCCCTCAACTAGGTTTGTTTTGGGTAAAAAAAACCCAAAGTAAGTATTTAACGAAAAATTCCCTAAACTAACTTTATTTAATGAATTAAACTCTAACAGGTCATAATTACCATAACTACCAGTAAATCTTTAGTTTAGGAGTTTCTACACTAAGTAAACATAGTTGAGTAAAAAATTCAAAATATTGTAATAGGAGGATAAATTTTCAAAATACATTTTATAAATTAATGAACAAGCTTCTATAAATGACTTAGAACCTCTTATAATAATTTAAAACATCTGATAAGCCAATATTAATAATTTTATAAATGTATTTATAATTTTATAAATGATTTATAAAGCATGCATTGAATTATTAGACATAAATAGTTATTATGTTACTTTATATACAAATATAATTCTTTCTATACGAATATAAAATCATTATATCAATTCAAATAAACATTTTTGTTTATATTTTATGTAATTTATAAATATATAAAAAAATTGATCACATTATTACTCTTTCATAGTTTCAACAACTAGTTACCATAAATAATTATTTCTAATATTATGTAGATTATTTTGAAAGTGGTAATTGAATTATCCTTTCCTTTTAGATATAATTAGAATAAATAAAATTAAAAATCATCGGCCGATAAATTTTTAGATCTAATTTAAATAAATAAAAATTAAAAACAATCGATCAATCAAATTATAACAATTTTTTAAAATTTCACATATGAATGACACGTCACCAAAAATCACTAAAGTGACTTATGATTTAATATATATATATATATATATATATATATATATATGAGATTTTTGGTTATCTGTAGACAAAGTTTGGATAATTTAACTATGTAATACCCGAACTGAAACGGATGGTTCGATTATTTTAGTTAAAAATATTTAAACCCGCGTCGAATATAACTGATAACCAATTCTTTTTTTTTAACGGTTAACCAATTTTTACACATCAAAATCAAAACACACCCGTGTGTTTTAAACTGACCAAACCAAAATCACATCCAAATTTTAAACTGACCGAACCAAAATCAATTCACAACTTAACCACACCCAAACCATAAACCGAAATAGAAAAAAAAAAAAAAAAAAAAAAAAA
>NC_027749.1:49574528-49595231 GCF_000695525.1 Brassica oleracea var. oleracea
AAAAAAAAAAAAAAAAAAAAAAAAAAAAAGTCAGCCTTTATTGTTGTCTTCTCCTACCATCATCAGTTCATCACCAACAACAACTACTTAGAGAAGAAGAAGAGAAAGACGACGACTTTGAACAGCTCTCTGCTCTCTGCTCTCTCTCAAATCTCAAAAAATGGGTTGCGGTGGAACAACTCTGTTCTACCCACTCCTCATTACCCTCTCCGTCGCTCTCATCACATACAACATCATCATCTCCTCCAACACTCCTCTCAAGCAAGGCTTCCCCTCCTCCTCCTCATCCTCCTCTTCCTCCTCCTTCATCGACCCAGTCATCGAGCTGCCACGTGGCGGATCCAGGATCAGAGGAAACAGCGAGAGAAAGAGAAGGCTCTTCCACACGGCCGTCACAGCCTCCGACTCAGTCTACAACACGTGGCAATGCAGAGTCATGTACTACTGGTTCAAAAAGATCCGAGCTTCCGCCGGACCCGGATCCGAAATGGGCGGGTTTACCCGGATCTTGCACAACGGCAAACCCGATCAGTACATGGACGAGATTCCCACTTTCGTCGCTCAGCCTTTACCACCTGGAACGGATCAGGTAAAGTCAAAGTTTTGATTTTTATTTTTTAATTTCGGACATTGATTTTGAGGGTTTTGTCGGAACACAGGGTTATGTTGTGTTGAACAGACCATGGGCGTTTGTGCAGTGGCTTCAACAAGCTGACATTAAAGAAGAGTAAGATCATGCTTTTGTGTTTGTTTGAAACAGTTGTTTGGTAATTTAACTAAGAGTTTGTGTTGTGTCATGTGTGGCAGTTATATACTTATGTCGGAGCCTGATCACCTCATTGTGAAACCGATACCGAACCTAGCTAAAGATGGGTATGGAGCTGCGTTTCCTTTTTTTTACATTGAACCGAAGAAGTATGAGAAGGTGTTGAGGAAGTATTATCCGGAAGAGAGAGGGCCTGTGACTGATATTGATCCTATAGGGAACTCTCCTGTCATTGTCGGAAAGGTTTGTTTTTTTCTTTGTTACTGAACATGTTTGTTGTGTCAGTTTTTTTTCAGAATGGTGTTATGTTTTTTGTAGGAAGCTTTGAAGAAGATTGCTCCAACTTGGATGAATGTTTCTTTGGCTATGAAGAAGGATCCTGAAGCTGACAAGGCTTTTGGTTGGGTTCTTGAAATGTACTAATCTTTTGATAAAAGATAGTTATTTTTGTTGTTGTTGTTAATAGTAAATCTTTTGTTTAGATGGTCGATTAATTAGACTTGACTGCAACTTTTGTGTATAGGTATGCGTATGCTGTTTCATCTGCACTGCATGGTGTTAGCAATATTCTACACAAAGACTTCATGATTCAGGTAGAACCTTATACACATTTTTGTTTTACATTTGGTGATTTTGTATATTGTTCTTAGGCATGTTGCAGTTATGATTAGAGGGGCTAAAAGTGTGGTCACCATGCTTATGCAAAATAATATTCAGTTACTATATTTATGAACAAGTACATTGCAAAATTAATAATTTAATTGCAGTATTCCAATAAATTGTAGAGTGTGTCCATGACCCCATAAAGTCTATGTACTGTTGCTTATTACATAAGATGGATTTTTTATGCATTAACTAAAGAGATGTTGGACTTTGGTTTGTTTGGGGTAATGAATCAGCCTCCATGGGACACAGAGGTTGGTGACAAGTACATCATACACTACACGTATGGATGTGACTATGACATGAAGGTAAATATTTCAAATTCTGATTTGACATTTAAAAACAAGAGACAAAAAATAATAAATACAAACTTGATTACTGAGATTAGCATGAGTCTCTTAACTTAATCACGGTTGTTTGTGATTTCAGGGTAAGTTAACTTATGGGAAGGTTGGGGAATGGAGATTTGACAAAAGATCGTATGATAGCATACCGCCACCAAGGAACCTTACAATGCCTCCACCTGGTGTTTCACAGAGTGTGGTATGCATTTTGACCTATGATTACACCGTTACATCTCTATGTATCAATACAAACAGAGCTCAGTTTTCTTCATTTGATGTATTGGCAGGTAACATTGGTGAAGATGGTGAATGAAGCTACGGCAAATATTCCAAACTGGGGAGTATAGAGACTAGAGTGAACAGTTTATTTATTGAACAGATATCTTATCTGTATGTTACCATTTCTCTTCAAAATATGCTGTGGTTACCGTTGTAAGATATATAGCTCCTCAAACCAACCCTGTCTGGCATCTTACATCTCTAATTAAGTTCTGGTTAGGCGTGGATGTTTATAACCAAACATAAACCAAATTATTCAACCGGTTCAAATTGAACCAAAATCCAAATTAGAATTCAAAAATATTTAAAATTAGTTAAATCTATTAATCGTGCTAAAAAAGTTAAATATATTAATATTTGTATATACTAAGTCTATTAATCTTTCTCAAAAAGTTTATTAATATTTTTATATATTGTAAGATATTTTTAGAGTATTTTAAAGATTTTTTTAGTTTTCATAACAAATTTTGTCTTGTTATTTTGATTTTTTTTAGTTGGTTTAGGTAGTTTGATAAGTCGTAATCAGATTTTCTTTTTAATGTTCTTGTGTCAATTTCATTAATTTGTCTATCTATCAAACTAGAAGTATTAGAAATAACAAGACAAATTAATGAAATTGACACAAGATTATTAGTTTTGTAAAGGGAGGACAGAGAGAGATAGGAAGAGAAAAGAGGAGAGAAGGTATAATTTTAGTTAGCTAATGGATTATTGTTTTTTTCATAGTTATCTACCCCAATTTCCTATATGAGAACAAACAGTCAAAGTCTTCTACTTTTTTTTCTTGCTCTTACTTTTCAACGTGCCAGAGTTGACTTTACATGTCTAATTGTGTAACTACTAAAGGTTGCTACAATCCTCTGAAATTGTAGTTCATATGAACATGGACACCAGCAACAAGAAAGGGTTCTCCATCTTCCATGGATTCTTGATGATGTTCCTCTCTCTCCAATTGCAGGAGGTTTGTTCTGATAGAATCTTCACCAATCAATCTCTTTCAGGATACCAGACCATTGTTTCTAGTGGTTATGTTTACGAACTTGACCTCTTCACACCAGAACCAGGTATGTCTAATTAGTAATTACTTCTTCAAATTTCATTTAATACTTAAATCTTCTTTAAAATCTCAAATGTAAATTTCTTCTTCAATATCATTCTATTGACGTACTAGAAGATTGGGTGGCCAGTCTTCTACGTGATAACGATTATGTAGCTATGGGAGATGGGCTTACTTCAACATCTACCAAGTTGTGGCAGAGTTTTGATGTTCCACAATGTCTCATCTCGTGGAATAGCATCAAAGATCCATCCCCGGGTCACTACTCTCTCAAGGTTGACCATATAACAAGAAACACTCTCATCGTCATGGTTTCAAATGGATCTAAATCATGTTGGTCGAGTGGCCCGTGCTATGTATCCGACCAAAGATGTATGGTTTATAGTTACGGGGGGTCGTTTAGGTTATGTAATGGGAAAACATCGCAGGTCTCTTGTGAATGCATTCCTAATTTCGCACGAGACAGGAATTTTCCTCTTCAGAACATACAGATAAAGTCAGAACGTAGCCAATATTTTGTATATATGTCAAGTCATGGTCATACAAGCTCATGAATAATCAGTCACAAATGCGTCTAGAGAATAAAGGAGCAACAAAACATTACAAAACCGCAACCATTGTACTAGCCAGTGTACTAACATCAGTAGCTGCCGCTGCATTTCTTGTTGGTTCGTGTTGTTACTTTTCATCTCGGCGCAGAACAAGAGCACAAAAAGGTTTGAGATTGATATTTGTAGAAGCTGTTTTCACTATACAGAGTTTGTTTATTTTTGTACATTTTTTTGGTTTGTTTACTGAAGCTGAAGCGGATACTACTGAAACAGAGGATGGTGATGGAGAAGGGATGTGTGACCTAAGTCTACATACAATAATAAGAGCAACCAGTGGTTTCTCTGAGGACTGCAAGATCGGGGAAGGTGGTTTTGGTCCAGTCTATAAGGTACTAAAACCAATATTCAAGTAAAAACAATCTGATTATGTTTTGTTTCCAAGCAATAAGGCTTAGTACCTAAAATCCCATTACTGATTTAATGACAAAAGAATCTTGTAGTTTCCTCATGTGGTTATGGCCGGTTCTAGTCACAGCCTAATGTTTTATCGTCTCGTTCCCTAAATTTAAAGAGTTATTAAGTTATTAAAGCATAAGTCGCATGGCTTTCAAATTGTCAAAAAAATTATATTAAAATTAACCTTAAAATGTTATAGTTTCCTAAGTCTCAGATTCGGTCTTGCATTATGGTTGTAGCCGGTCAAGTTCACTGAGGACCATTTTTAAAAGAAAATAAATAAAGTTTTTGCTAAGTGATCTTGAAATGTTAGGCAAAGCTACCAAATGGAGTGGATGTGGCAATCAAAAGGCTTTCAAAAAGGTCAAACCAAGGTCTGAACGAGTTCAAGAACGAAGTGGATTTGGTCAACAGACTTCAACATAGGAACCTAGTGAGACTTTTAGGACACTGCGTGGAAGAAGACGAGAAACTCCTTATATACGAGTACATGTCTAATAAGAGCCTTGATGGTTTCCTCTTTGGTAAGTTATGAATGCGAAGTCATTAACCATATTAAATTGATTTAGAACGTGGTAGTATATTTTCTTTATTTCTTTTTGTATTTGTTCTTGTAGATTCAATTAAGAGTAGGGAATTGGATTGGAAGAAACGTATGAATATAATAAATGGGACAACAAGAGGACTTCAATATCTGCATGAAGACTCACATCTCAAGATAATCCATCGAGATCTTAAGTCAAGCAACATCCTTCTTGACGATGAGATGAATCCTAAAATCTCAGATTTTGGAACTGCTAGGATTTTCGATTGCAAACAGATCGATGACAATACCCAAAGGATCATTGGAACATAGTAAGTGTTTGAAAAAAATTGGGTTTGTGTTTGTATTTACGTGCTAATAATTTTTCTATTAATCACAACGCTAACAAGAGCTAAGACAAATTGTTTTTTTTTTCAAGTAGAGAAAAGGGAGAGTGCTTTATAAACACAAATATAAAGTTTTAAAAATAATTTATGTTTGATAAAAAATGTATAGCGAATATATAAATGAAATAATACAATTAAGACATATATTTAGGATTAACTTTCTTCACGTGAATTAATTTCAGTGGCTATATGTCACCGGAATATGGCTGGGGCGGAATAATTTCAGAAAAATCTGATATATATAGCTTTGGAGTTCTGTTATTGGAGATTATATCAGGCAAAAAGGCGAACAAGTTTGTTCATAACGATCACAACAGTCTCATTAATTATGTAAGTGTTTTCTATACATATCACTTAACATTGACAATCTATATTGTTTTTTTATTTTTTCTATTATTAAAAAAGAGATATACCAATGTATATTGTTTAATCAAATTCAGGCATGGCAATCTTGGTGTGACACAAAGGGTGTTAGCATTGTAGATGAAGCATTAGGTGATTCATATTCTTCAAAAGAAGCAATGCGATGCACTCACATTGCACTTCTTTGTGTTCAAGACCATCCTAAGGACAGACCCACAATTTCACAAATCGGTTATATGTTCAACAACGACTACCATCTCCAGTATCCAAAACAGCCAACCTTCACAAATGCGTTGAACAAGGACCAGCGGTTAATGTCTCACTGTGCGTTCTCGATGAACGAAGCGACTCAGACAACAATGGAAGGACGATGAGCAATAAATTAAACCAGGTCAAACCCAAAACATATATTAGTGATATGTGCTCATCTTCAGGCATTGGACTCTTGTGGTTCTTGTTTCACTGAAAAAGTGATCTTCACAAAATTTAACATGTCACAGATATTTTTTCCCTATTATGTTTCTTGTTTGACTCTCATTTTTATTATAATTTTAACATATACTATGAAAATAAATTAAAGGAAAAAACAACACACTTCAAATTCTGACAAAGGCAAGTTTTGTATCTTCAACCAAAGTAAAACGACCACACCATGCCATTATCCAAACCTCAAAACTCAGAAGTGTTGAGGCGACATTTCTTGCTTAAGACTCTGCAGCAGCTAACGTACCGATCCAAGCCGGTGGCTGCATCCCACTCTGCTCATAAACCGTATCAAGAACCGGAGGCAACATCTTGTAGAGTCCAGCTATATCCTTCATAGCATTCCCACTACCACCACCACTATTCCCATGTTCTCCACCGTGGTTCCAAACGCTAATCTTGGGGTTCAAGTCTTTAACCGCAATCGCGTTAATCTTAGCTATCTCCAGATAAGAGCCATTGTTAATCATCAGGAAGTCTCTAAGTGCAGAATAGTCATTGTGAAGAGCGTCTAGGAGGGTTCTGAGATAAGTCCCTTGAGCACTTGCTAAAGCAACAAGTCCTTCTGCTTCTTTCTGCTTTGTGTAGAATGATGCGTCTGCTGCAGCTCTCTGTGCCTCGGCATCCTTTTGCTTCTCGTATAGAACCGCCTCTGCTTGCTTCTGCTTGTTGTATAGTTCCCAGTTTGCTTCTTGAACCTTGGAGTTGTAAACAGCAATAATGTCCGATTGAAAACATCTAGATTCATGTTCATAAAATAAAAAAATGCCAGTGCGGATTTAATAGCAAAAGAAGTATAAATTAGACACGGTTAGATAGAAGTATTCCTCGGAATAATTTTTTTACTGACCAAAAAATTTGGTTTAAGTATATGTGCGGTTGACCAAAAAAAATAAAGAATTAAGAGAATACATGTACATACCTTTGTTTCATACTCAACACTTGCTTTGCTAAGAAACTCAGCCTTGAGCTTCTCTGTCCGAGTCAACGCGTTCATTTTCTCAACCTCTGTCTGAAGCTCAGCTTCTCTCAAAGCCACTGCTTTAGTTGCTTCAACCTCAGCAACCTGAGCAACCCTATCCCAAGCAGCTTTCTTCATGGCAAGCTCAGCATTAGCCTTAGCCACATCAGCTTCCTTCTGATTCTCAAACACTTTTATCTCAGTCTTCACTTTGATCTCTTCCTTTGCCCCTTCTCCTTGCCTCTGCATCATTATGATCTTTGACTCCGCGTCAATTTTAGCTGCGTTTTGAATAGTAAGCCCGTTACGTTCCTTTGCACCTATCTCTCCCTTCATCTTGGCCTCAGAAACATCGATCCTCGCTTGATTTGCTGCTTCCATTTGAGTTTTCTGACCCAAGTAAGAGAAGTACTCATGTCCAGGCACATCAACGAGCTGCTTCACGTTGGCGTTATAGATTATGAGACCGAACTGGTCTAGTTCTAATTGAACCTTATCAAACACCTCCTTCTTAAAATCCTTTGTCCCTTCAAATCCATAAAATAAAATAAATAAAAATCTTTTTAACCATATAGTTCATAAAATGTATCTAACAAATATGCACAAAGTGTCTAATGATGACATAGAGGCCTAAACACGAACATAAGCTAATAAACTTCTTAAGAGTTATATTACCAGTTGAAACTGTTTTGTATAACATGGTCGAATATGAGATTAAGGAGGTTATAAATATATTTTTTATTTAGTTTTAATATTTTTTTACATTTAAAATTTTAGGTAAAGGCAGCTAATGTTTTATCTGGCTGTGCCTAGAACCGATCCCGGCTCTTTAGCCAAAGTTGACGCATTCAACAACTCAAATCACCTATAATCTTTTTTTTTTGTTAGACAAGTTATAGATGAGCAAATGCGTGTAGGGGTTACCTTTGAAGATCTCTTCCATGGTCATAGAAGCAGCGAGGACACGAGTCTCTCCTTCGATAACACCTTCAACAAGCTCATGGACGTGGTTGGATCCATTAGCGTGAGGCGAAATAAGCCTAGCGTACAGAATCAGCGCTTCAGGGTCGTCCACGCGAGGTCCGATGGTGAAGACGGCGGGGAGAACGAAAGGGAGCTTCTCAGCGCTCATGGCCTGGACTTTGAAAGTGTAGTTGACCGGAGAAACGTCGAAGACGGTGCAAGATTGCCATGGAAACACCCATGATTTCTTGGAGAGCTTGATGTCTTCGATACCAGCACCAGTGATCGCTAGGTACTGTGAAGCTCTAGCAACCCTGAACATCTCTAGGATCTTGTTAGGGTTTTTTCCGAGAGAGAGTTTGTAGCTTCTTTGTATATTATTTTAGGTTTCGTGAGGAACTGTTTGCTTATGATGTAAAGCCGTCGTAATGATTTATATATATAGTCGTCAAAATGTGTATGTAAACGAGTAATTTATCCGTTTGACGTCAAAAAAAAAAAAAAACGAGTAATTTATAAATCAACCCATTTCCAAGAAAGTACACAATATTTTTTTTTTGGTGTATTGTTTAAAATAATAAATCAAAAAATTGAACAAGACCAGCTGAGAGACAGTTTAGGCGGCTTGAACGTTTTTTTGGGTTAAATATGGCTGTTTTAATTGAATGTTTTTAGTGGTAATAGCCTAATAGGAGTTTTTTTATTGATAAATTTATTTTGTTCGAATATTGTATCATTTAAAGATTTCCTCTCCTTATTAAGCCTATTATAATTTATTTCAATATACTTAATTAGGTAACGTATTAGATTGTGGCAGATCTTAACAATAAATTATTCATAACAGAAAGCTGCGAATTCATTTTTTTGTATATAGATTATTTGATTTAGTATGAAATCTTTGATCATTTTATTTAGTATGAAATCTTTGTTATAAGGAAACGTAGAAATTAATAATATGTCTATAATTGAAAGATGTATGAAATCTATTAAATTCATTGTATTGGTAAATAGCTTATAGTAGTTTTTTTTTTTTTTTGAACTACAGCTTAAAGTAGTTTAAATTTTAAAGCAATCGTAAAAATGTAAGATGCAAAAACAAACGTGTGTAAATGAGCACGAGTGTGATCACTTTATGCAAAACAAGATTTGTGGGATGTCGTAGAAGAAGATGAAATAAGTTCTCGACCCAAAAATTGTGTAATCTATGACACGGGTATAAAGTCTGGACGTGATCAGTTCAGACTTCACCTGAGCATTCGTTTGACTTGGGCAAAGCAAGACCATCTCCGATAGAGTTTGATTTGATCCAATGTTTATAGAGTGAAATATATAGAATAATGCTGTTTTTTTATTCCAAATATATTTCACTATATTATAGAATAACTTTATAGAGTGAATCATTGGAGCAAATTCAACTATATAATAGAGTTACTCTATTTTAATGTGAAATATAGATGTAATTTTTGTGTTCCAGACGGTATTTAACTTCAAGGCTACTAAATTTTTATTTCATGGATATATGAAAATCTGAAAGACAATGGTTACAATGATTTTAACAAAATAAACACATACTTATACCTTAATTCGTGGCTTCAATATATATTCAAACTTAGTTTTAATTTCGTCTAATAGAGTATGCAGTGTGCACATTTTTGCCACTATCTTACGATTCTTATTTCTTCTTTTTCGACGTTTGTTTCTTGTTTACCAAAATTTACATCAGGTTTTTAAATTATATTCCTTTTAGAATAGCATTATCTATTCAAGTTTTGTATGAATTTTTACTTTGCTACATATAAAACTATCTCAATTCACTTACTATGGATTGGTATTGAGAACTTATTCATCTATAAACAAAAAGATTGTTCATGATGCAATATTTCTTATGACGCTACAAGGACACAAACATAATGATTAATTGTGATGATCACTGATTTAGTGAGTCATCGTTATAGCGAAGATTAGACAACATGGGCAACCTTTTTATATTTTGAATTAGTTTGGTTTAACCCAACGACTAATCATCATTTGCCAAGCTGTCAGCCTCCTTAATTTTTGTCTTATCACTCTCTATTGTCTTATTACTTGTCATCACTCAAATTTGTTATTTATTTCTCTCATTAAACACCACTATTATATACTTGGATCTTTTTACATATTAATTTCATATTATTTATAAATTATCTCAAACAATATATATATATATATATATATATGTAAAATTACAAATCATTTATTAAATAAGAAATTCGCTAGATGTTACATTATCACCACAAGCAAACATCACTTTTAACATCGTCTGTGTAAATCAATTTTGAAAGTACTTTTTGATATTTTTTGTTAATATCTCGACATAGCCGAATATACTAGTTTAAAAAATATATATATAATCGTAGACACTTTCACTTTTTTCAGGTAACGCAATCTCAGTGGATTTATATTCTATTATGCACCAAACTTATGTACTCAACAAAATCATTTCAAAAAATAAAAATTATAAAAATCATTACAGAAAAAAAAAAAAAAAAAAAAAAGAAAGAAAGAAATAAAGAAAGCAACGGTTTCGCTCCCGCCTTCACAGCTGTCTTTCATAATTAGCCAGCGAATAATACAATCACTCCTCTCACACTACCGTCACGCTATTACAAAACAACAGTCCAATAACAGATCCCATCACTTGCATCATCCAACGGTCGGAACGCCTCGTGGCCTAATCTCACTCACCTTTGTGTATATATCAGTCTGGTATCTTCTCAAAGACAAGAGCACACTCTCTTTCTTTCATGGCCACAGATCAAGAAAATCTACTCTCTGATAATTACGACAAAACGGCAACGTTTTGCGGGTGTGGGTATCTCCGTAGGTTCCATGTGTTTCGGTGGCGAAGAGTAGGAGGTGGAGACAGTGGCTGGAGCGGTAACTTGCAGGAAGAAAGAAGTGAAAGCTGGTGGAGCAGGAAACTTAAGGTGCTAAAGGAGATTTCTGAGAAAATTGCGGGGCCAAAGTGGAAAAACTTTATAAGAAGTTTTAGCAAGAAGAAGAAGGTGAAGAGGGATGTTGATTTCACTTACGATCTTGAAAACTATAGTCTTAATTTTGATGAGGGAGGTGATAATCCCTCACCGGAGAGGTATGTAGCTCCGGTTGTTATTAAAGTTTGATACTTTTTTGGTGTTTATCTCTCACTTTGTAACTATTTTTGTTTATTGTGTTGTTATATGTTAATACAAACATAATCAAGGGGTTAATTAATTATAATAGTTTCGTGTTTAACTTAATGTTCATCATTCACCACTTCAAGTTTAGATTTTTAAAAACGTGATTAGGTGAATAATGGCTATAGACTAAATTGATTAACGTTATAAACTAGAACATTCCTTTAGAGAACAACTTGTTTTGGTATAGCTTCTTCTTATGTGCCTAGATAGATATACTTGTGTGGACAAAATGTTGAATTATATTACCAAAAACAAGAAGACAGCAAAAAAATAGATAATAACAGAAGAGAGATTTGTTAAAGACTGAAAGAGATTAATCTAAAGATTGGATAACTAGCGGTAGAACAATCCTGTGCATTGTTCATGGTCCCATTGAGCAAGAAAAATATCTCTGACGACAGGATCTATAATTCTATATCTAACCGACAAAACAGTTGCTGGATGAGGCGGTGGCATTGTGTACAGTGAGCAAGTATGGGGTCTTTGATGCATATGTTTTGTTATGTTTATACTAAAATGTATACTATCTATTTACTTTTCAAGTCATATATATATATTGACGTTGTGAAGCAAGCAAAGCAAATGAACCACATGTAGTTTAGTATTACTCCCAAATCCCAAGTGTTACGCAATAAACAAAACAAAAGCACTTGAAAACATTAAAGCCTACCAAGTATGGAGATGTTTCTTTATATAGAAACTGTGCATCCCAATGACCTCCATTCACTGTCTTATTCCCAAGATACCATGCTGATGATGGTTCATAATAAAACTCATGCATACAAACTATATCCCATTGAAGAAAAAAACATCAAACAAAAGCCTGAATCATCTTATTTCATCTTTGGTTTGTGTGTACTACTAATAAAATATATGGCATCACATAACCAAACTACTACGTACTATGTTGTAATTGCACAAAAAGTTGCTTTCTAATACTGTCCCCTCTCCTGTATAAACCCAACTTTAACCCCTAAACACTGCTTCGAATCCCATCCAATCCAGATCCCAAATTCACTCCATATACTTTGTTCTTTCTACGTGAAACGCTCTCTTCCGCTACTGTCACCTGCATTGCTTGCATCCACACAAAGTTGTTTCAGACTCGAGTCAAATCTATACGTTTTCGGATATGTCTTTAAGACCAAAAAAGAAAGTGTTATGTAAATATTGTGTACTTTTTGCGTTTGTTCTTCAAGACAGTGGAAGAAGATGGATTGCTATGCCAGTTCCTCTTTCTCTGATTAATGAACCAATTGTTTATCTGCTTTAGTTGCAAACCTGTCTCCTGCACCAACCTCGCCTTATCTTCCTCCTGACAAAATCAAATATTGTCATTACCTCACTGTTATTACTTCTGATTTTCACTAAATGGAAGAAAATTAATGAGAGAGATAGAGAGAGCTCACAGTAGGGTAAGGCCATTTGGAATGAGATTGCCACCATGCTTTGAGAACAGAAGTGGTATCTCCTGGTAATTTCCCAGCTCGTCTCTTCCTTAGTATCTCCTCTCTTATGTCTACTATTTTCTCCTTGTAACCCTATTTTCACACCAAACAAACAAAGCTTCTACATTACTACTTGTAATTTTGCATATAGTTCAAACCATACACTACTACTTGACTCGGAAGATATATAATAAACCATTTAGAGGCTTGCAAAGTGATTAAAGTACTGGGTGGTGTTAGTCAGAGACAAGATAATGTTCAAAAAATCGCTAGTTAGTGGTAATGAAACGTTTTATAGAGAACTATTGATTAGACGGGTGCTAGAACCGATTTTTTAAAACATCGGTTAAAGAAAATCGTTTCGTTTAGGTTTGATTTGCTGTTTAGGCATCGCCTATACCGATTTTTAGAACACTGGTGAGAAAAGAACGAGTTATTGAATGATTTTTGCTTAATTACCTGTTTGAGCTCATGTTTGAGTTCTTGTCTAACACGCTCCATTAAAGATCTCTCGCTCTCAGTAGGAACCAAAGGACCAAACCCCAAGACATCTAAGCCTCCTCCTCCATCGAACATATTAGCATCGCTCTCTACTTGTTGTTCATCTTCATCATCAGACATTGTTGCCCCCGTGCCTTCTCCTGGAGACACACCTATCTCACCAACAACACACATGTCCCGACAATTATTGTAAATTTAACAACAAAACAGAGCATGTCTTGTCAACTACAATGGTGAAACATTGTCTCTCTCTCTCTCTCTCACCTGTTAAGCTTTGAAGAGACTGCTCAATCTCCCAACAAGCCATTACAGCTTCCATTGCATGAACACGCACGTGTTGTTGTAGTTGCTCTTTGAAAGAACACAGAAGCAGAACATAATGCGTCTGCGTTTATAGAGACAAAACATGAAAACAGAACAGATCAGTTTCCGACAGAACAGAACAGAAAATGTTTTAAATTTTCTGTCAAAGTCAAATCTTATATAATTACCATGAACTGGTCAAGCTCTTTGTCGTCGCCGACGAGTCCTTGTCCGGCTCCTAAAGCAGAGTACTGCGCAACGACGTTCTGCGACTGAGCAAGCTGCGCGTCGATCCTCGGAAGCTGATCAACCGGCGTCGCGGTTCTCAAACACGCGACGTGCGCCGACAGAAGCTGTTCGTAGAGCGGATGGGAGAGTATCTCCGCCTTTTGCCTCGCATTCTGCCAGCTCACAGCTCCTCCTCCTCCGTCGTTCTTGTTCTCGCCGCCGATCATCGTCTCTGCTCCTCCTTCGTCGATGACAACGGCGGCGCCGGAGCTGTTGTTGTTTTCGGTACGCTGGAGGATGGAAGAGGAACGGGGTAGCCACTGATTAGCAGCGGCGGAGGAAGGAGAATCGGAGGTGGTTGCGGCGGAGGTGTGGAGGTTGAGGAAGTTGTTGTTGTTGTCGGAGCGTAGAAGCGCCGTGTTGAGCCAATTTGGAGGCGGAGGGTCGTGGAAATGTTGCTGCTGCTGCGGAGGCGGCGGAGGAGGTCCGTCTTGGTCGGTGAAATGATTGAAAGAGAGGTCTTGAGAGAGATGATTGTGGTGAAACGCCATCGTTTCGGTGATTTTCTTCTTTTGAAAAGTTTCTGTTTGTGAGAGGGAAAGATAAAGAAAGGAGAAGGTTGAATCTCTGCTTCTACGACGATTGTTTCAATTATCAATCCACAGAAAAAACTTTTTATCTTTTTCTTTATTTAAACGAAAAAGTGTCAGAGAAAATTTTATGTGTATGTAAATATATATGAGTATATATGTGTGGGTGTGCAGACTTGCACAGAGCTGAGAGGTCGAGACGAATGAGAGAGAAGACCTTTTTATTCTCTTCTTTTAAAAAAAAAAAAAAAAATCAGACTAGTTACTAGTAGAGCAAAAAAAAATTAGACAATAATAAATTACAACAAAAATAATACGTTAAAAGTTATTAATTAAAAATAAAATGATTTAATTACTTCAAACCCTTAATATTTATCATAACTCAACTTCCTAAATAATAAATTATAGTATTAAACTCAAATCCTAATACAGTATAGCATATAATTTAACTTCTAATAGATATTATTTAAGTTTTTGGGAAGAGAAAAATATTTTAATGATATCAAAGTATTTTAGGCAATAATAATACTTAGAAAAAGTATTTCCAGTTCAAGTAAATAAGTTTTAGTTATGGTTGACAATAGTAGTCCCTTTTTTTTCATAATACATGATGTTTTGATTTATTGCACATAGATTAAGAAATCTATTTTTATCTAAAAAGTAATTTTACAAATATAATTTAAAAATCATTAAACCAATTAAAAAAATAACTGCAAAATCTAATTGGTAACACAGTTTTTGGTAAAGTTAAAAATAATATAAATATATCAAAACTTCATCTATATTGAAACAATAGACATTTTCTAAAATATCAACAATTATGAAACGGAAAGAATATTATTTTGGCTAAGGAAAAAAAATCTCCTTACCAATCATTTTGGTCCACATAGAGACTAAAAATAGTGAGTAAAGATTAGGTCACGCTAAAAAGGTCATTAAAGAAAGTAGGTTGTCGTGGATTAATCTGAGTCGTTTATTGTTAGTGGCGACTGGATTGATTTGAATCGGACGGTGAAGCAAGGTCGTTGCACTCTCCTTCGCTCGGCTGTTTTATTTTTATATTGTTGAGAAATAATAAATGTAATTTACTATTTTTTAAGGCTAGAATGATACGTGTTCTATTTCCAAACGCAACATATCTGGATGTACATGCGCGTGTGTCTGACGCTTATATTTTTACTGTCGGACCAGGCGGTGTATCTCACTAAGAAACAAACAAGTACTTCCTCGGTTTTTTATTGTAAATAATTATTGTAAGTAGTGTAAGTAAAATTTGTTTGTTTCAAAATATAAATAGTTTTCATAATTTTAAATAATTTTTTATTTTTATTAGGTACAGTGTGATCAATCAAATAATATATTATATGTTTATTTATGATTGGTTTAACTACATCTAATATATATATCAAATGCTACTTTAAAAAAACTTAATAACTTTCTTAATATTTTTGCATTCACCTAAAACTACCTATATAAAAAAACAGAGGGAGTAAATAAGATTATAAGAGCATGATCGATCCAAGTTTCTAAGGATAAGGTTTTTAACATAATACTAGATGGTAATTTGCGCGCATGCACGGAGTGGGTTTTTATAATAATGTTTGTTTATAAAATGATTTTAACATTTTGCAACACTACAATTCGATTATAAAATGGCGAATACAAATGTTGGTCTCTTAAATATATCATCGTTATTGAAGAGTTAACGTATTACATCTTATTTTAATTATTTTTAAGATTTCATATACACGAAATGAAATTAAGTTTTGCGGCTGACACAAATCACCAAAACCAAATAAGCAATATCGATTGTATAATGACGAAAGGGGATTAGGTTTTCTGCTCTCGATTTGTTTATTATTGACTCTCCATAAGAAATTTTATTTCCTATGCTTTCGTTCTCGTCTTTGTTTCATTGATATGAGTTAAGTTTTTTTTACTTCTTTTATGAATTCAGTGAATTACATAAGTATCAATTAAAAATATGGATATCTGTAAAAATTAGTTTCACTCCATATACATATCTAAAAATAAAAAATTTTGAAAAAAAATCACCGTATATTAACAGGTTAGTGTTCAAATTTAATATATCAAGCTGTTATAAAATATAAGTACATACTCGAAATATAAATGTCTGTCTCGTATATATTCACCACCTCGGTCTAAAAATAATCTAATTAAAACAACAAAACAAATTACTTATTTCACCAGTTCGGGTAATATCTGAATCCAAATGGATAATATCCGAACCCGAATAGATATCCAAAGATAATCAAACATAAGTATACTTAACCCAATATTTCTAGTTTATTTCTCTCATTTTATTCAAAATATTTATATTAATGATGCTTATTGCTCAAAATTAGATAATATACGTATAATTATGGACATAATCATTTGCTATTCACTTAAAATACATATCAAGCTCTTGTTTCTTGCTTTAACAAAAGCTGCATCTAAAATTTCAAAACAACAACTAAATTAGTGTCTTTCTATTTTTAAAGTTTTATCTCCAAACCTAGTAATAGTTTAATCTTTAAAAATTAGAAAATCAGTTAAGTTAAAATATATTTTAAATACAAAAAACTTAAACAATGAATAATTTATTTACTTTTTCTTCAAAATTTATATATCCGAACCTGACCCAAAATATCTGAACCCGAACATAAAATACCCGAACCTGACTCGAAGTGTAGAAATATTCGAAAGGATTCTATACATTTATACTGAAATATCTGATACAAATCCGAACGTGTATCCGAACACTCACCCCTATGATATATAATCATTTGTATTTTGCTTGAAAAAAAAAGTTAAACCAGATCACAAAATCCTCAATGGGGGACTTTTACATTTTTGGTAATTTATAGTCGTTTTTAAAAATTCAAAATATAACATATAAAAAATAATTTTTTATTATATGTTTTTTGACGTCTTTTATTATATGCTTAATGTGATTGTTTAATTTCTTTTAATAGTATAAAATTAAACAAAAAAAAAGAGAGGTTAAAATTTTTTTTTTATCAAATATGTATTATTCATAATCATTAATGGTCATATATATGTTAACCATATTAGGTATTCCATAGCTTTTATTTAAGGAAGAAATAATATTATTTTGTACAATATTAATTAATTTGATAGTTAGTTTAATGAAAAGCATAATATATGTTTATATGGACCAACTTATTTTTCTAACAATTCTAAGAATCATTTTGGTGATGACAATTGGCTACGAAAACATGTTGTAATGCTCCAAGATTAATATATAGGGGATAAGATACGGTATATTAACTTTTAACTAAAAAAATTAAGAAACGTCTCTTAAATAAGATATATAAAGACGTCTCTTAGTTTTTTTAGTTAAAAGCTAAGAGACCGTATCTTATATTACGCTAAGAACTTCTTCCTAAGAGACCCGCATTAATCATACTCTAAGTATGATATTGTATAATAAACTCAATTTTACATTTTGCTTCATGCCTCCATCTATTACTCGTTTTTCTTAAAACTCAACATCACTTATATTGGGTATCGCCCTGAATCACTCGAAAGGATTCAACATTACCAAATCAATCCTCATTATATTTTTACACCCCATAGAGAACATCATCTCCCACAGCTCAAGATGACATTGTCTCATTTCAGCACTAATTGGACCTCATGAACGAACACATCTACTAACAGAAACACATTATACAACTTCGAAATAAAATGTTCATCGAGTTATTGGTTCCGAAAAATGAGGATGTAGTGCTTTCCCACCAAAATATTCACCATACGTGCGTCTTCGAACTCATCTCATGACCATTGGTGTTCAATGCCTCATTTCTTAGCCACTATTAGATATATCATATATATGTTTCCTAATATGATAAATGTTAAGTTTCCAATAACTTAGGATGTAGGATCCTTTAGGATCTATCTTTACTTGGGATGGAAGTTATCTCTTATGAAACCTTCTCATATATATATGTATGCGTTGAACACATGAATAAGTATACGAAAGAGAGAGTTTTTACATAGCTTTACAAAGCTTTACATGGTATCAGAGCCTCCCTTTGGCCTGTAATCGATTGCTTTACAAGAATAAGATAATGATGTCAGGTTCCGAAAAAGAAATCGCAAGTAGCGATAAAAGCTTGATCTCGCCATACTTTTTACATGCATCTGATCACACAGGGCAAGTACAGACTCCGTTTTTGTTAAACGGATCTAATTATGAACGATGGGCAAAGCTCATGACAAATTCTCTTCGGACAAAGAGAAAGTTGGGTTTCATCAATGGAACCCTAAAAAGACCTACAGATGAAAACGAAGCTGAACGATGGGAGATGGTTAACGTCATGATCATAAGATGGATATACAGCAGCATCAAGCCACATCTCAGAACATCAATATCTCTAGTTTCTGATGTTTCCGTAATGTGGTCTGACCTCAAAGCTCGATTCTCATCTGGGGATGATACCTGTGTCCACCAACTAAGAGCCGACATTGCTCCTTGCAAACAAGACGGACAAGCAGTGGAAGTATACTACGGGAAGCTAAAGGTTCTTTGGGATGATCTGTCTGTTTTCGAGGCATACTTTAATTGTTGCTGTGGAAGTGATGTGTGTCCTTTAATGAAGAAATTCTGTAAGACACAAGAAAAGATATTGATTCATGAGTTCCTTATGGGACTTGATAAGAGCAGATTTGGAACTGCACGATCCAACCTGCTGAGTCGTCTCGGCGAGTATAACATAAAGACTGTCTACTCTCAGATCACACAAGAAGAGAGACACCTGGAGGTTACTCAAGAAAAACCCGAAACAGCCGGAGCAGTAGGCTTCTCTGCAACCGCTGCATCTACAACAACAAAACAGAACCAGTCGGTGTCGTGTTCTCATTGTGGAAAAATAGGGCATGAGAAGCATCAATGTTACAAGTTAATCGGTTACCCCAAATGGTTTGGTGATTCAACGTCATCTCCTGGACGTTCCTCATCTGGACGAAGAAGAGGATCTTACAGAGGCAGAGGAAGAGGTCGTGGTGGACCTTCTGCAAATCAAGTGGATGTAGCTCGAACCCAAACGCCTTCACAAAATGGTAGCAGTGACTCCTCAATCACAGATTCGGGTTTTCCAAATCTCACGCAGACCCAATGGAATTCTATTGCAAACTTTGTCAACGAGAAACAAACCAAAGACAAACTCTCTGGTAAGAAACAACAACTCGTCCTTTATGGGACACATAGTAAGTATGATTTGATTATAGACTCTGGAACTTCGCATCACATGACCGGAGACATAAATCTCTTGACTAATCTAAAGTCAATCAACTCGGTGGCTATATCCTTGCCGGATGGAGGTGTAGCTTGGGCAACACGCTATGGCACACAAAATCTTGGTGGAAAACTTATTCTGCAGCAAGTGCTTTATGCACCTCAGCTCTCTATTACTCTGATCTCAGTGTCACGGTTGCTTAATGATATTGCCAGCTGTGTCATATTTACTAAAAAGTTTTCTGTAATACATGACCTTGCTTCGAGGACTTTGATTGGTGCGGGTGAAGAGCGTGACGTGATTTATCATCTTACTGGTTCGGTTCTTCCTCAAATCAATCACGCCAACAAGAAGGATAATAGGAATCTGTGGCATCGATGCTTGGGTCATCCGTCGTCGAAAGTGTTATCTTATCTTTCAGATTTAGGAAAATTATCTACAAGCAATAGTGATTTAGATGAGCTTTGTGATACTTGCAATCGAGCTAAACAAACTCGTGTAACTTTTCAAGACAGTTCTAATAGAGCAGATGATTTGTTTTCTTTAATCCACTGTGACTTATGGGGACCATTTAGAGA
Organism: Brassica oleracea var. oleracea; assembly: GCF_000695525.1. NCBI lineage: Eukaryota > Viridiplantae > Streptophyta > Magnoliopsida > Brassicales > Brassicaceae > Brassica > Brassica oleracea. The sequence goes on from NC_027749.1 coordinate 49,594,475, forward strand.
AAAATCTTCATGCGGAGCATCATATTTCCTTACCATTGTCGATGATTGCTCACGAGCTCTCTGGACTTTCTTGCTTCTCGAAAAATCTGAAGTAGGAAACGTTTTGAAAAACTTCTTTGCTCTAGTGGATCGTCAATTCAATGATACTCTATATTTACTCCAACCCTAATGTAAATTTTTTTTATCATCACTATATTATAAAGTTACTTTATGTAAGAGTAAAAAATAAAGTTAAGCATTAGAGATAGTCCGAGAAGATCGGTGGAAAATTATTAACAAAGACTCCTCTTCTATACAAATTGTGATAGTACACCAATTCATATTGTAACGATAATGGTAAAATTTAGGGTGCAAAACACTGATCAAAACTAACCCCAATTTTTTAATTTTTTTTGGTAAATAACTAACCCTAATTTTTGTGTTTAAAATATAAATTCAAGGTTAATTTTGATCAATCTTTTGCACCCAACACGATAAATCAATCTCACATCTTCGTAAAACAATATATATATATTTTTCGTCAGACTAAATATTAGTCTTAAAATCTAAATGGGCAAATCTCCAAAATAGCACATTTCTAAGTTTATATCACAAAAATAGCACTCAAAAACTAAAATGACCAAAATAGCACCTTTCTAAGTTTATCATTTGAATATTTTAATTTTTTTTATTTTTCAAAATTTGAAATCTTATCCCCAAAACCTCATTTCTCAACTCTAAACCCTAAACTCTAAACCCTAAACCCTAAACCCTAAAC
>NC_027749.1:49595366-49613645 GCF_000695525.1 Brassica oleracea var. oleracea
TTGTGACTTTTGATAAAACATTAAGTGCTATTTTTGTGACTTTTGACCTTGAGTGCTAGTTTGGAAACATAAACTTGATTTAGTGCTATTTTTGTCTTTTTCTCAATCTAAAAAACCATAAAGCTTTTGTGCGGACGACAAGTGTTCTCTTGATCACGACTAACGTTTTTTCTTGCCGGCGGTGTCGGATGACTTACGTACGTTTCTCTATGATGTGTTTCATGCTCTTGCCCTTTCTTTTGGTTCTATTCGAAAGCGATCATAATAAAGTATTCATTAAATCATTAGATAAAATAATAAGTGTGGGTTCCACAGAGAAAACCGAAGAAGCAAAAGTTTCCGACCTTCATAAATATATATTTGTTTCAGCCATTAATGTACAAAGAATCCTTTAACTCAGTGGTATAAATATTGTTGTTTAGATCTTAATAACCTGGGTTCGAATCACAGACTTGACACTTTTTCACACTTTTTAAAAGTGGGATCCACATATTGCTGACGTGTCGCATCAGGAGTGATGTAACTGCTCTATTATAATGTTGATTCCTAACTTTAAGCATTTGAATTAATACAGTGATACATTGCTGTGTCTTCTTGTGGCCTGTCTAATGACTTTAATATGTTTGAAGGAAAGTATGTATACGTACTTTCACTAATTTAGGCATATTAATTTCAGAAATCACTAATTTACTTTCCAATTTCTGTAAGGGAAAGTTTATATGGGGATAAATATCTTTGACATTAAAAAAAAAAATTCACATCAAAACCTTATATTCTCTTTGCTCGATATATATATAGTCGTACATCTCTTCATCATAATTCACACTCACAAACATATCAGTATCCGAGTTCATTATAGATTCACTAATGGCGAGCTTCATCTTTCTTGCAGATTTGAAACCATTCAAAAAGCAATGTGGAAGATAAAGGAGAAAATCATAGGACTTTGGAAATAGTATTTTTGTTTCTGGTGGTCTATGTAACCATTAAAATGGTTCTCATTGATTCTAACATGAGTTTTCATTTTTAACATAAAACAAATATAAATTCAGTATGTTTCTCATCAACTAAATACCGCATATATAACTGAATTATAGATCATTCTATTCAAATCTTAAAGTCCATGAAACCAATGGGATGCATGTTCGACATATATCTCTATAAAGGAAGATGAACACAATGACCCATTTTATTATTTATGTCCACCTAACAAATATATGACAATAATATTACCTAAAACAAATTTAAATTTCGGAATCTCTATTATGTAATAGACAAAAATTTATATTTTAACAAAAAAAATCTATCTAACACAAAATTTTGTTTATAAGGTTGGAATAAGGATCTCACTCCGCGCGCGGATTACTACCTAGTCTAGTCTACTATTATAATCAAATTTCTCAGAAATAATGACGACAAGAAGAGAGAGACACAGACTTTGCTTCTTCAAGTATATTCGACTTTTGAGCTCAGGATGTGATTAAACTGAGTTACGTACTAGTGACTAATACCATACTGCATTGACCCATGAGTCCATGACCATGAAGGCTGAGTGTGATCCAGATTATATATATTTCTCAATCATCAATTATCAGAACATCTAGGTTTTCACTTTGCACATTACAACACAATGAGGAGGATAACACAAGCTTTCTTTTAATAAGTATCAAAGGGAACATACGTAAGCTGATTGCAACAGCTGCATTGTTTTTCAGAACATTAGTATACATATTGCAAGCAAGACCAACACACAGAACCCATCAAAAGAAACTACTAAAAGCTGAAGCTTTAGCATTGTCATCAACATTCCAGTATGATGACCCTCACTTCTCATGGCTGCCATGTGGTGATCCATCCAGCCAAACTTGCAACATTGTTAGAGATATCTTCGATGGTGTTGCTTTGTAGCGCAATGACAATCTCCTCTTGGTAACTATCTTTTGCTTCTTCGAGCAGAACTTGGAAGATCTCCTCTTGTTAATCAAGTCCATGAACCGTTTCGATCAAAGTTTATCCAACAGCGGGAAACAAATCTATTAAGATTTATATAGTTTACCAAAGTGCCAAAGATTATATTAGAGTCTAAAACAGCAGAGAGATCAATGAAGTCTAAAACAGCAGGAAGAGAAGGCTACATCTACGTTATGGTAGCAAATGCTATAGATAGTTAACACCATACTTGCTGTTTTGTATCATAGTTCATACATACATGCACCATAACACAATAAAAAAACCCTTTTCACATAGATTCATGCGTCAAGATAAAAGCCAATGCTCCTGAATCAACTTCAATCAGGTCTTTCAGCTCTCCGTATATCTCTTTGGTCACACGCCGAGCAGGAGCCTTATGCGAGAACCTGAGTCTCTCTGAATTCGTGATTGTAAATATCGGCTCCGACCCATCAATCTCGTTATGTTTGTACTCCGTAACTTCCCTAAAGAGTAAACTTTCTTCATCATCATCACAACTGGGCTCACGCTCTAGTAATAAGACCTTATACCCTAAAGTGTCATCAAGAACTTGAACAACGTCATAGCTGCACACACCAACTTTCCTAAACTCCATGTATTCACTCCAGAATCTGTATATCACCCACACTTCTCCAATCTTGGGCAGAATCGTATATTCATTACCATCAATGGAGGTTTCAGGCACTACCTGATGTGAAACATCATCTGTAGTTATGATTTCTAGAGCATTTCTCGCGTAGTAAGTTCCACAACCAACAGGCATTTTCTTGTCTTCATACTGGATCACATCCAGAGGGAAACAAGCAGGTTTTAACCGACGTACGTGTAGTTTGTAGACTGCCTTCTGATGGAGCACCCGAGTGAAAGTGATCTTTTGTATCTTACCGTAGTACAGAGGAAACTCATGACCACTGCAAAATGACCAAATCTAGACTATTTGAAAAACCTTCCCCTTACTAGCAAAGTAGATGGTTTGAGGTTTAGCTTTTCTATTACTCCCAGAGTTTGAAGTTGTAAGCTTTGCTAATAGATGTGAGGCACTATTGTATCTTCAATTGTTTCAGGTAATGCAGCTTTGTCCAGCTCATAAGCATCTTTAGGCACACCTTCAATTCCAGTCAGTTTGAAGAAAGGAACACTGTGGGAGAATTGATACAATCTGTGAGGTAAAATGCGAAATATGTCTGCATGACCAGTTCCCATCCGAAAGAAGACACTTGCGTACCCTTTTGCTTTATGCAAGAATGCAACAGAAACACCAGCTTTGTCAGCGTAATCTCAACAAATTCATACTCGTAACTGCGGTGAGAATCTGGCTGTGAAGACCAGTTGATATCCCAGTTTTTGAATAGAGCCCAAGTCTCGCCTTTTCTCGGGGAAACAATGAGATGGCCTGTGTTGATTCCTTCCTTGCAGTGTACAACATGTGAGAATAGGGAAAGGTCTTATGTGTTCTGATGTTTCCCAAGCTTGAACTGACCAGCAGAAACAGGCAAGTCTTCTTCAAGCCATTGGATCTGTTTCTCATCATCTGGATCTGGCTCTAAGTACGTGATCCTAAGGCCAAAGGTAGGAGTTGAAACTTTTCGGATCCGGGCATACAATCTAGGCATTCCATCCACTTTATCATAAAGAGCCCAAGTCTGCCCGACCGAAAAGTTTACTTCTTTCCTCAGTTTCTCAAAGTCATTAAACTTCAGACCATCATATCCAGTACTGCAACTTTCACCATGCTCATTCATCTTTCTCTTCTCACCAACACCAACCGCACAGCTCAAACCAAGCAATGCCTCAATAGCAGGTTCATATACTTCTTGCCAAGTTCCATGTACCTCTTTTGTTACTCTCGAAGTAGTAACTTGATGCGAGAATCTGAGCATTTCACATTTTGGGATTGTGAATCTCACATCGGCACCATCAGTCCAATGCCCAGCAGCGGCCATATACACCGAACGAACACCTGCAGAATCCGCTGATTTAAAGCCACCATCAGGAGCCAACAGCAGAACCTTGTAGTCCAGTTTATCATCAAGAACTTCCACAAGGTCATAAGTCTGGGACTTCAGATCAACGGCTTCAAGGTCATTACTCCAGTTTCTGTATATTGCCCAAACATCACCAGTCTTGGGCAAGATGCTGTAGTTGTTAGGAAATACGCGGTCAAATTTTGCGGAAAGCCAGAATTTATGGGAGCGGGAAAGAAGCACACACACCAAATTGTTAACGGAGTTCGGCCAATGATGCCTACGTCTCCGGACCTGCTACAGATCTTTTATTATTAACCAGGGAATTTTTACAAGCTCACAACTCACACCCCGATCCCAAATACACTCAGAAATTACTAGTAATTTCTTAAAGAAGATTTTTTGTGAGAAAAAAAAAAGTTTTTTTTTTTTTTCTTCTTCTTTTTTCTTCTCCTCTCCTCTCTCGTTCTTTTCTCTCTGTTTTCTTGTTTTGGGATGATTTTCCTCTTCACCTCAGCTCTCTTTTTATAAGCATGAAGAAGGTGTTTGGTGGCTCACAATCTTTGACAAAACCAACGTCAACAATTTCAGCTCACCGTCCATGTCGTCACCGTCAATGCTGACCAACACGTAAAACGTGTTTTAACACATATCGCTTGACTTGGTTGCTCCAGCTTTAGCTTGATTTATTCGTCCTTTTATTTTAGACTTAAGGATATTGCAAAAAATTTCCATTATCCACTGAATATTCTACAAGTAATCACATAACTAAAGCAACGCGATACGTAGCCGCCCCCGTAAAGGTTGGAGGGTGACGAAGGCCCTACGTCCCTACCACAACGAGAAGTCTACAACTTTATATAAGAAAATATTAATAAAATATCAATTGCTTATTGGACAACCTATTACAAATGTTGGAAAAACTTTATAAATTTCTCATGCAAAATCTATAGTTTCAACTAATCATTCATTATTAATGTGAACGAAGAAAAATTAATGGCTAGTTCTGCTTAATCTAGGATTCCACCACAAACTTTTATTACCACAAACCGTGTAACAAAGAGAACCGGTTGGGCGGAAATAGCCGGTGTAAAGACAAAAAGTTAAAGGGCAAAATGAAAGAGAAAGAAAAGGCGACCACAAATCACGTCGTTACTCACGCGCCCAAAAACGAAAGACACGCGTCGATATATTGTCTGGACCACAACTGGTCCCCGCCAAAGCAAAAGCATGAGTCTTAGGATAAGAGAATCCTCACCGTACATCTGGATTGATGCAGCCCGAATAATGAAAGGATAAGTATATATAAATTATTTTCCAAGAACAGTGCAAACACGACAAAACATATTAAAACCAATTAAATAATTAAACGCCAGGGACCGGTCTTAGATTTTTTTTTCTAGACTTATGCTGACAGCCGCCGGCTTAGTGGAAGAGAAGAGACGGATTTAAAGAACGTTTCTTAAAATTAGACTTGCGCGAATTTTTTTCTTAAAATTATGTTACAATGTAAGGTTTGGAATCCCATCTTATGGATGATAGCCAAATATGAAAATCGTAAGAGTTCGAAAAAAAAGTAGGCATAAGGAAAAGGACAGATTTGCTATTACATATGAAGCTCGAAGAACAATCAACTCTTCTTCAAATTTTATTTCCTTTGGGATGTTGTTCTGTCCTAATAATTATGTAATGTTGTTTTTCTTATTTGCAAGTTTCTGTAATACTATTTTATATTTATAAATAAAGTAAGTTGTTGTTAGAAAATGGTAAAAATCTAGATATTTCATAATTTGTAATAATACTTTTATTAAAATTTAATAAAAAGATTATGAAATTTGTATTTTTATCTATTTAATAATTTAATTGTTAATAAATTCAGATTTAAATAAAATTAATATTTAAGAATAATTATGAGTTTAATTAATTAATTAATATGAGTAAAATATTTTTAAAATCTTGTTATATTAAAAATATAAAATCAAAAATACCAAAGTAGAATAATATTATGCATAAGCGTATTTGATTAAATGGTCTAATTGTACGTAATGATTAAATTATCGTTAACTCTTAAAAAATCAGTGTACTTTTGTAATATAACAAATACTATAGCGCGTGGGGTCTACTCCTTGTTGACGGTGAGGGGGTGAGAAGGTGCTATATATCCAACTGTTTACCTATAGCCAAATGGTCCCCTGCCTACTTCACAAAAAAAAAAATTAAAATAATTTAATTTTTCTTAATATATATAACCTGACAAAAAAATTCATGAAATATTTTCAAAATTCAATATCTATAATATCTGACAAAAGGAAAACCTTAAATATTTACATTTACAAAGTTTTTTGTAATTATTTATAATTGAATTACTATTTGAACTAAAATAAGTTTGAACGCAATTGTACGTACATGTGCAGATTGTCTAGTGAAACATGTAAAATTGTAAGTCCATAGCTTTTGCAAGAGGAAAGTTTTGTTCCGTAAATTTAATAATATAATGCTTTGTTGTAAAAAAAAAAACTAGCATGTCTTTGTAAAATAAGAGATGCAATAAGGGAAATAATAGAAGGTGACTAAACAATATGCTTTACCTTTGGATCATCGTAACTGAGAGGCTTATTTTATATACATCGTTTACTCCTTTCAATGGAAGCTAGTGTGTCATTTTCAAAACCTTTTGATCCTTCTTCTTTCTTTTTCTTTAAAGCTGAACACATCTAACACAATTTCACACAAGGTACAACGAAAAATAAATTAAATTTGGAGTACTTTCGGTCACTAAATTCATAAGTAAGATATTGTACTTTAGTTACGAGAATCATTTAATAGCAAAAGCGGCAAATGTTCCCTGTAACATACTGTTTTGCTTACTATGCAACAGTAGATGCATGATATATACTTTTGTCCAAAAAGATGCATAATTTTTTATTTTTTTTAACACCAAATGCTTATATTAAAATTAAACACCCCAAGGGCTAAGTCAGTTACAACCGGAGAGATTCTCGACGGTAAAGTGATAAACGAAAATAACTAAAACATGACGAATGATAGATGTCGCTAAGGAGACAAGAGACCCGTAGAGAAGCTTCACTTGTATTCATAAAGTCCGCGTTCGAAGAAACGCAAAGAAGTCAAAATCGACGTTGAATAACCCAACCGATGGGTTTTGAGAGCAGTTAAAAACCATATCTGAAGATGTCTGGATCTCCTGACATTGTAGTGAGGTGCGGAGAGGCTGCTGGAGTAGGACTACACACTATTAAAACAATATAGACAGATTTGTATATTTATACTATTTATTTGCGAAAAATATTCTGAGTTTATGATTATAGGATGCTCATGCGGAATAAACATATTGTAGATTAGAATGTCAAATAAATAAAAAGAAGTTAACCGTGTGTTGATTTATAATAAGTACAGTCTCATCACTCAAGTCATGCACATATTCCTCAGTGTCATGTTCCTCCGCCTAGTTCTTATGAATATGCATGGGTAAAATAAATCAGTGAATTGGCAACTCTTATTCTCGTTATCATCCAGGGAATCCTCTAGGATTCTTCTTTCGCTGATCCAGTCGAAGTATTCCTTTTGATTCGCGCTTCCCGAGTGATGTATCAATGGGCACGAACAACACCATTTAAATGCAAAACCGATTTGAGAAACAACCAATATCAAGCAATGTTTCATTTGGTTACATATAGAATACTAATCCACATATAGGAGCAAGAGCTGTCTAAGTTTTACTAGCCGATTCAACTATTAGAGATTATATTTACAAGACTTTAATCTGTATAATGTGTGTATGCGTTGAAATGAAAGAAAATAAAATGTATAGAGATCTCAATTAATTTTCCGACAGTGGGGGAACATATAAGATTTGTCAAACGAATTAGTTCACAAATTCAAATTTGTGGGGTAGAGATGGAGACGAAGGGTAGCTAACTGACAAAATTTCAATTAAACATTGTAGATAATCTATACAGATCAGAGGCATTAACTAATGTAACTTGATGGGTTTAAACGACAGTACTCACACATACATGTACCATTAATTGTCATTTACACTGGCTTATTACCACTCAATATTTGCATGCAGCATCTAGACATGTTAAATACGCATACAAAGACTAGAATATCAGCATTAAATCATGCCATTTGAGCTTTAACAAGAAAAGTTGAGTGTATGATACATTTTTGTGTGAACTGTGTACACAGAGACTAGAGATAACATTTCAAAAAAAAATCTTAATATCCAACAACCCAAAAAATATCTTTGATACAAAGCCCCTACTTATAATCAATAAGCCGAAGGAACAACGGACCTTGATGAAACCTACCTATTGCCGAAAATCATGTAATAGTCCAACATGAAAATAAACTTAAGTAGCTTTCACAATCAGTGGAAATAGCAGAGCCAGCAAGAGGAACGACAAAACTATTGATGTTAAATGTTATAACTAGTACAAGTCCATAAACATGTAATGTTAGGGGATGTGAAAAGAGGGTAAAGATAAGTGTTGAGTCAAAGGAGGTATGTAGAAGTCAAGAGCAATAAGACATTACATGTTCCTCAAGTTAAGACCCTCCAAATAAGACTGTTCTCCATGGAAAGTGGACCACCAAAAATAGAGAAAAGCAGAGAGAAGTGAGTGTTTTCATAAATGTTCAATTCTTTAAGGGAATGGACCACTCCTCCACTCTCTTCTTCTTTCACTCTCGATGCTTCTGTCTTTGGCCATACCATACCACACTCACATTGCTTGCTTACTTTTGGTCATGAATTTGACATATTTGAGTATCTTAGGTCATTTTCTCCACCTAAAATCGGAAAGAAGGAAAGCAATAATCTATTTCTGAAAGACATATAGCTGGTTCTAAATTTGCAGCCCATAACTTTTATAAAGAAAAATGATAAGCAGCTAATGGTCCTCACAATCTATGATGGGTAGCAGGGCCGGCTCAACACTTTTGGAGGCTCTAGGGCAATAAATTTTTTTTTTACTCTCTAAAATTTATATACAGATAATGATTAAAATATTTTAAAATTTAATCAGTAATATTTTATATATTTTGTAATGAAAATAAAACTATATACATATCAAATAATTTTGGACCCTTTTCAATTTTATTTATTATATTTATAATTTTCTTATATATAAAAATATAGATTTATAAAAAAATTAGATCCATTAATTAGTATTATACAGGGGACACAGGTTTGGATCTGGGAGGATCGCACGGCTTGTTCCCCCAAATGAGCCGGCCATGATGGGTAAATGACACATCCCGATTTCTTCCATCCACAGTTACTACGACGATGCAACTTATAATAGTGTCACCTCTAATCTCAGGATTAACCAAGATTATATTTTCATTGGTGAGGTTGATCACTTCACGGCAGTGATGAGCGAGGACTAGGGGGAAAGGAGATTGGCGGATTTAAGATGTTTGAGTGTTTGTAACGGGCTTGGCCCATTTAAGGCGTAATGATTTCGTCTGTGATGTATCCCCCAATTCATCCAAGTCTAACTAATCACACGAAAATTAATTTCCGCCACAAGCTCGACCACCACAATTAACACTATAAATTATTAAATTTAGCGGGATAGTTATTTCTATCCAAGATGGGCCCGCGATGAATAACATATCATGTTTAGTAAACTGTAATCAATATAAAAATATATACCAAGATTGCGCTAGGCGTGAGTCGGGCGGTTAGTGTACACCTAGCGATTGTTAACTAATCGGAGAGTATTCGGGGAGTAATTATTTGTATTTTTTGATTATAAATATACGTATATGTACTAACATATGTGAAAACTACTGAAAACCAAACATAAATACATCATAGTCCAATGGTTCGGGATTCGTTTGATGTTTTAAGAGGTGCCGGGTTCGAATCTTAGGAGAGGAGTCTTTTCATTTCTTTTTATTAGTGATTTTAAGAAAAAAAAGTTAAAAACTACTTAAATTTGTCCCACATCGACAACAAACTAAGAGAAGGAGAGGTGTTGAGGTACCCTATATATACATGACAAGGTCTCTCAGCATTTCCAAGTCGAAATGCTGCTTGTAGTCCGATTTTCGTCAATTAAATGCAGTTTTATGGCAAGCCGATTTATTGAGTCGATTTGGTCCAAATCGCGGTGGAAGACCCGCGCCTAGTCGGACGCTTAATCGGCTAGGCGCCCGCGTTTTAGAACCTGGGATATATATATATATATATATCATTCATTTCATGAAAACTGAAAGAATAAGACTGTCTAACAACAAAGTCAAAAGTTTATTCTTCCACATTCAACCATTTAGCTTCAACATTGTTCCAAAACATACATCACATGGCCTACTGAATCCAATTTCCTCTTCCAGATACACTGTATTCAATTTCTTGTATTTGCATATACACAGACAATATTACCAATATTACCAATAAAGGCATATCCTTTTATAGAATTAACAAAAGATATAGCTGTTTATAAACATAGATAATATTTACCACGTCTCACAAACATTGTAACATATACTCCCTCCGTTTTTTAATATAAATCGTTTTAGAATTGTGCACATAGATTAAAAAATCATTAATTTTTTATATTTTCTAAACAAAAACATCATTAATTATTTACCTAACCACAAATCAACCAAATGAATAATAAAATAGAAGGTATATTATCATTGGTCATATAACATTAAGTGTTTACATAGAAAATCGAAAACTTCATATAATTTTGAACATAAAAATTCTTTTAAAACAACTTATATAAAAAAACGGAGGGAGTATTTCTTAAAGACCACCAAATATTTCTGAGTTTATTTTTGTGGTTAGCATATAGAAGCAATTTGTCAGTAGGAAACAAAGAACTTCAACGGATGAAGCGCTACGGAGGGAACAAATTAAAGACCCCCATGGAGTGCGGTGAAATGGAATCACAAAAAGTCTCGTTACTTTTGAAGTCAAATGTAACATTCACTTGCCCTCACTCTGCTCTAAAACCGCGTCCAATTTATTGTATTTTCCATTTTCGAAATGATAAAATTTGAAATTTGTCAACATAGATTAGATTTTTTGTACCAAGAACATAAAGATGCATAGATACCACCAAAAGATACTGCATGTGTGTATGCAAGCTGAGGAACAAAGTCTCTCACTGAAACGTCCAAAGTCCATGTCAAATAAGCTTCATCCAAATTTACATTTGTTCTTGCATGTGACGGAGTGTGGAATGGGACGAGAGAATGGCGGTCTTTCATGTGGACGTTATTATTTCATAATTACCAACAAAAATAAATTATTTCATGATTACCTATATTATTTATATAGTTAATGTGTTTATCAATTTCTTTCTGCAGTTATAAAAATAAATAGTAATCACATTTTGTCATTCTAACTTAAACCATCAATTTTGTAAACATGACACCGTTAGCTAACGCGTATTAATTCCATCCAATAGATTCAGTTTTTATACCCCTTCTTAAATACCCAACTGATATAGTAATATGATTTTCTTATGTCAACATATCTCATAGGAGACGAAGACAAAGAAACACATGTAGTACTGGATTTGATTTATAAAGAACTGCTTTACATCAACTCCTTGAAAATTAATTTCATTTACATAATTTCCTCATAAAAGAATACTTAGAAAAGTATTATATGCGCGTGACTATTTAGTATTTACAGCGTATCGATAGTAAAGTAATTTTTGCTTATTATATAGATATATAAATTGATTTTGGTAATATTTACAGCTAAATGAAGAAAAAGACATGATCACAATCAACTCATTTAATCACCCATGTTTTATATATACATGTCGTAGTAGGTCCCAAGTCACGCGTTTACGCCGTAGGCCCCATATATTTATTCATAATACTTGTCTGATTCTTCCCATAACTTTGTATGTAGTCCCAAACAACCTAATTTTTCTTTTTTTCTAACTAAACAACCTAACAACCTATTTTTTTTATGGTCGACTTTCTCTTTATCTCCGATGTCGACAAAACCAAATTAAGATATGTAACATGATTCACCAAACATATGATCACCCTCTGTTCAATAAAAAAAAACCATTCAGACATATTTAATTAAGTGTTTATTAGTGCATATATATTCATAGTTTTGCTTAATAGGCTATAGGAGTTTATTCCGGGGATGAAAATTTTGCATTTTTACCAAAAAATTCTTTTTTGAGTTTTCAATAAGCTAGCATGAAATTTCGTAAGAATCTATTTGAATTTAACATTATTTTATCCTGTTTTTGTTCATGCCATGCATTCGGAAAGAATTTTTTTTTTTGATCAAACATTTGGAGAATCAGTTTGAAAAAAAACATTTGGAGAAGAATAATGAAATTGTTATGAATAGTTACGTGGATGTACATCATATGTCCAAAAGCCCATGTTCCAGAAAATTCATAAACCCTAACTTGTATCATATATATATATATATATATATATATATATGTATATACAAACATATGAAATAATAAGATTAACCAATTTCCTCTTTCTCTTGATTCACAACACGTTATCAGTAAATTCTAATTCTAGCCGTAAAAAAAAAAAAATCTCTTAGCTTAGCGACTTCGTTGTAAAAAAAAAAAAAATCTCTTAGCTTAGCGACTTCGTTTTGATCTTAGACGTCATCTTCATATCCCTCATTGACCCTTCGATTGATGTTGCTACCACTACCTATCAAGATAAGGATTACTCTCTATACTCTTATATCATACTTAATCGATCATGCTTTAACCAATTATTTAGATCTGATTATTATGTTATTATTTCGTTAGATTGCAACGAGTAGCTTGTTTCAATATTCAATTATTCTTATTAGATGACTTGCAACCGAAGCTTTACAATAAATGATCTGTATTTGTTTTTAACTTCTAACTTGTTGATTAATTTGATTAAGAAGAATTAAGATCTATACTAATTACTTGGAACTGAATTATGCGTTAAAGACAAAAATTATTTGATTGAACTATCGGCTGTTACATGATTTTTCTTTCTTTGATTGATCTAATTAAATTAACAGTGAGCAATAATTTGATATTGCTTGGTTTAGTTGGTTATAGTATCTTTGGTATGAACTATTTAATTTTACGAAAACATACGTTGTAAGTTCATGCATTATGCCTTATTGCCAATCTGTTTGTAATATATAATATAGATATGAGATGATTACATATTTCATTGTTTATGTCTATATCATCTTAGTTTAACTATTTATAAAATTAAATTCAGTACACATATGAAAATAGATAGTTCAATTAGTCATATATTTTTTTGCCAAATTTATACCGCCTGCAAGTTAGTTTTGGTTTGACTCTGTCATTATTGAACGATAGCATGAGTAAAACTTATTGCACGAGATACATATGTTTGACTGTAAAACTATATCAACAGATTATTATCATTATTAGTTTAATCAAACTTATTTAACTTAAGAATTTATGAAAAAAAAAATAATATCTTGATTTTATGTGTTATGACTTTTGCTTGTAGTAAAAGAGGTGTCCATTCGATGAATACACATACTCATAATCACCATGTATGGAAACATGGTGACTCACCTTACGTCATCTATCTCTGCAGCCATAAAGGTTAGTTTTTGTTTAATCTAAAATGGCTAATATCGAATACGGCAGACATAAGTAAAAGAAGTGGAAAAACTTGGCCACAATTAATAAGACTCGTTAGAGAGAGGAGAGAGAAGTGAAATTCTCCATTTAGTCTCTCCTTTCCCAAATCGAAAAACCTAAGCCGCCGCCTCACTTTTTTCACTCTCAGGCGACTGACGGTACCTCCGTCGTCGGTCTCCCTCTCCCCCGTCAACTTGTTATTGTGTTTCATCGCTTTCACTTTCTGTTATCTTCTCTTTGTCTCTCCTCCTTGCTTGGTATGTCTGGGTCCGATGGGGTCTCTTCCGCCGGAACTAACTGGAATCAAAGGGTCTTTGTTTCCTCTGGACCACCAGCGAGGCGAGATAGGTCGGTGATAGCTCTGGGAGCCCTGGATCTGCTTCTAGTCGCCGATTGCGCTTGGATTTGGATCAAATCTAAGATCCGAGATCCGCCAGAAGCTTCGACGAGTCGTGCCATCTCGCTTCTGCTTCGCCGTCTCGCCCCAGCCGGTCTATTCTAGCGGGCAATTTCCAGGGTCTACGTAGAACTCCTCCTCTCTCAGAGTGAAGGGTGGTTGTGAGGCACACCACTGAGGACCTCTGTTTCTTTAGCTCGAATGACGACTCCCATGGTGTATTTCAGTGAAAAGTGGGCTTCTCCTCTCTGCTCTCATCGTCTACTACTAGGGTCTTGAGGAAAACCCTTCGTGTTGACGTCTCCTGCGGAAAAAGTGAAGCTCTCTTTTTCCATCAGGTGACCTGCTTTAAGGAGTATTGTTCTCCTTCAGTGCTTCAATTCCCGTTCCAAAGCTCCCGGCAGATAGTTGATATGTAACTTGCTCTCTCCGCCGCATCCTCTGTGTCGCGTAGCAGAATGAGGGGTTAAACGACCGTCTGCGCTTGACCATGCTCTTCATCTTCAGCGGTGAGAGTGTAGGCTTACATTCTGGCTTTCTTCTGTGTTAACTTGGGCTTTGCTATGTTGACGTCCTCCTCCAGCGGAGCTCCGGGGTGTGAGCTAGGCGCTTCCGTCAATGCCTGCCAGGAGCCACTTCGGTGAGGCTCGATCGAACTCGTCTTTAGGTTATTCTCTTGATCGCTGCTTCAAACCAGTAGATTAAGAAGTGCTTTGGTACAGGAGCTCAATACGGTTGTCTTTGTGCTACAATGTAATATTAACTTCAAGTAGCCATTGTTGGTTGTTTGATGTTAATATTTTAGGCTTTTTGGGGTTTTTTTAAATTTTTTGCGGCCCTTTAAACCTGATCGGCTGGAAAGCAAATCTTGGTTTCAATCACTTGTAACCGAAACTTCATTAAATTTTAATGATATTTACAATTTAGCAAAAAAAAAAAAAAAAAGTAAAAGAAGTGATATATTCATTTCTAACTGGTGGTGTCCATTCGATGAATACATGGTGACTCACCTTACGTCATCTATCTCTGCAGCCATAAAGGTTAGTTTTTGTTTAATCTAAAATGGCTAATATCGAATACGGCAAATTAAACATAAGTAAAAGAAGTGATATATTCATTAACTGGTTTAATAAATCTGGTTAATTTGAATAGGTTGATAAAATAACAGATTTGAATATTCATAGTCATGTAGTTTGACATGCTTTTCATTTAGATATAAACAATAAAGTAATCAGTTATTATCCTTTTTATTTCATAATATGATTGCAATAGATTTCCTTGATTAAGATTCATACGACTTTAATAATATATTATTGATGGGGTATGAATATTTTCTAAAATAAATCAAAATATATAATATGCAAAACTGTTTTATTTGCGCACTACACACCGTTTTGTTTTATTTGAATCTACAAAGGAGTTTAAAACATCCTTTACATGATTTAAATAAATTATTGTTTTGCCATCACTTCTAAGAAGGTTTTATACCGTCTGACCATAAATCCACCATACAATCACAAAATTTGATAAAAACTCGTTATGATTGACAATCTAAGAGTACTAAATGAGTACTAATACAGAGATATTAGAGAAAACATATTCTATATTTTATGCAAATATTATTATCTTGGAGGCAATATAACGAAAAGTAAAGTAAAAGTACTCTAAATTTATAATTTGTTGTCGAGCAAAAGAAAAAGTTATTGAGAAAAGATAAATGAATTATTTCTACTTCATTATGTTCCATTCTTTAAAGTGAATGTGACATTATATATTGAAAAACAAATGACCACATTATTGCTTGAAGAAATGACTACAAACAGTCGTAGACGTTAATGTATATATAAATATGGTCATGGTAATATCTAATGAGTTTCTTTCAAAAAAATATATTTTCACCAAAAGTGAAAAAATAAGCATGATAGTAAATAAGAGATCTTATAAGAAAAAAACTAGCGTGAGTACAATATTTTTTAGTATCAAGATTATTAAAAGCTCAAAAGGAGAAAATAAATATTTGCTATGGGAACGCAACTTAAAATCATTAATGAGTTATACTTTTCCAAGTCTCAATGATAAAAAAAAAATCTAAAATATAACACATGACCTTAAGTTGGGTATGTTGTTGATTCTAAAATAGGATCCAATTCTAAATATATGAACTTGAAGTGTCATTATCTCGAGGAGGAGAATTAGAGAATCTCATATCTCTATTAAGTGAACATCCGAAAGTATGTTCAAACTAGAAATATATATAAACAGTCATTTATAAAATAACACCATGAGATTTAGAATCTAATATTGTTGAGACAACAAGTAAAGGAAAATGTTGAATACCTTCAATCAGAAGTATTACCCAAAGCACTATTGTATTATACTATACAATGATTGAAAATGGAGATAAATGTAATAGTAAACCAGAAGTTTACCGAAAAGGTAATGTTTGGCAAACCGGTTATGCCATCCCGGTTTAGTAATTAAGCGAAAGACAATCATATGGACATTCGTTAAAGAACCAGAAGATTCTTACGAATGATTTGTTATATGCTGCTTGCGTACAAGGTAATATAATAATATGGTTCTCACCAACTGAATGGATTTGGAATCTATTTATACAAGGAGATGTTTGTGGGCTTGATCACCCACTGGTGGACTGATCATCCACCATATGTTAATAATTAAAACATCGACAAAAAGTCGTATGTATCCTTGTCATGTATTCGCAACCTGATGTTTGCGAGACTTATTGGTAATACTGGTGAATTCACAAGCCTTTGATAATTATTTTATGCATGTGGAGATACATGATGAACATCTTGTAGCTAATGTTCATACTTAAGATACATCAGCACTGATTCACATAATGTCAAAGAGTAATTAAGAACTTTCCCCATCAAATTTGTTTTGGGCCAAGAAACAAAGATCTCCATCTAGAGAATTTGGATAATTTGTAGTTGCTCCATCACACCGCAAAAATATGGGACCTCAAAAGAGGTTATTAATATGTTGGATATGATCTCCATTGATGATAAAAGATTTTATAAATTTTATTTAAAGACTCATAGTTAGTCTATCCAACATTAAGGGGAGAAAATAAATAGCTGGAGAATAAATGAGTTGAATGAATTATCATTGATCCTCGGACTAAAGAGCGTAAATAGTAGTCCAAAATGAATGTATGGAGATAATTATATTACAAAGATTAGCATATGAGTTGTCAGGCTCATTTACTGACCCTAAGAAAGTGATTAAGTCAGAAGTACCAGCTGTAAATGCTCCAATTAAAATGGATGTCCCAGAAGGACAATATCAAACTGCTAAAGAGTCTAAAGAGCGCTTGAAGCGTGAAAAACCTATCGGTTCTAAATAAAATAATCCTCGGAAAAGAAAAGGAGCATGAATGAGAATGATGGAATCGAGGAATGAAATATTAAAGATCTCGAAAAGGGATAGAAAACATGACAAGAAAGAATTCAGGTACCTGAGAATAAAGAAATCTCAAATAGCTATGTCATGTTTGGAACAATATGAACCGATATCAAATCGACGTCGTGAATACTTATGCATGCAATGTAGCAGTTGATGAGAATGAGGATCATGAACCATCTATTGAAAAGTGTACACTGTGTGATAAATGGCCGAAAAAAACAATAGATGCAAATTTTAAATCTCTTTGAAAGAGAAGAGTATTCGGATCGGTAGTCCGTACACCTAATGGTGTAAAACCAATGGCATAGAAACAAGTCTTTATATGAAAGAATAGATGTGATAATGAAATCATGAGATGTGATGTTGTAATTGCACAAAACAATTATCACAAAGACCAATAATTGATTACAAAGAAACACATCATGTGGTGGAAGCATCAACTTTCAAGTTTCTTTAGTCTGGCAAGAATTGAAAGCCATTGGAAAAATGACATTTATGTGAAAGATACAAAAGAATATAAACTGCAAAAAGCAGTAAACCCCATAACGATTTGGACTGCTAAAAGCAGTAAGTGTTAGTTCTCGAGAACATTACCGCGTGAGTATATTGAGCATATAAAAGAAAGAAAAGGTATTGGTCATGAAGTACCATGATATTGAAAATTTACTGATTTCTTTCAGGATTGAAAGATATGATTTCATATGACAAGAGAGATAGTCATACTTGCAACTTTCACAAGAAGCAAAATAATAACTCGTATGTATAAATATGCATAATGTGAAGGTTTAGAAGATTGTCTATATAAGGAAATTTGGACAAGGAGTCCAAATAAACCAAGATATGATCTTTTGTGTGAAAATAATGCTATGGATAAGAG
>NC_027749.1:49613789-49617021 GCF_000695525.1 Brassica oleracea var. oleracea
CTCTTTTTCCTTATCATGGTGGGTTTTCCATGTCAAGGTTTTAACGAGGCAACAAAGAACACGTAAATGATAGATACCTAAAGAGAAATGTTAACACCTAAGTGATGAAGTTATATCAATCTTTCAATGTATTTTGAGACTAAAAGAAGCATAAGATAATGATCAAAGATCAATCATACTTGAACAAGAATCAAGGTATGGACACATTTCATTCGCAAGACAGAAACGAAGGTCAAAATTTTTTGAATCAAAGGAGACCTTCTAGATGGAATTAAAATATGAAATTGGTGTCCGGAGAAATATCTTTGAGTCTATTTTCATCTCCAATTTGAATCAAGTCATTCTCCACGATAGAACTCGAGATATGTCTGTTTCCGTGGGATACGTACAAGCTGTCTTGGAACACCTAATTTCGACTGATATCCCAAATATCGCTCGATATTCAAATCTTACCAGAGCTAGATCAGCGCCTAAAGTTAGACATGGATGTTAGTTTCTATTTTCAAGTGGTTTGAAGTCATTTTGTCCTACGGTCATCAAGATATTCAAGTTTTAGTGAAGACCGTCAAATCTGCCAAGAGAAGTGAACTGGTCCAAGCCTAAGACTAATGAGTTAATTCATCATACTGGATTGTCCCATATCAGATATCTCAAGTTATGTTATCATCATGGGGAGTAGATGCGCACTGCACTCTTTTTCCCTTCACCACGGTTTTTCCCATTGGATTTTCCTCGTAAAATTTTTAATGAGGCAGCATCTTATGTGCTTTAGGAAATAGTTTTGTACAATAAACATTCAAAAGAGAATGTTATGAATAACTATGTGGATATCCATCGTATGCCCAAAAACTCATATTCTAGAAAGTTCTTAAACTCTGACTTGTATCATATATATATATATGTATATATCATTACCTAGAAGATAATAAGATTAACCGATTTCTTCTTTCTCTTTATTCACACGGGAAATCATATTTCTCTTTGCGAAGTATGGAGCTCTCACTACTCACACGTGCCGAGATAGCAGCAAAGAGACAAAATTATTAATGCAACTTAACAAAAACATTGATTAACTTCATTATTTAATTGACCTATACAAATCAAACCACTTACCAAAGTGAAGAATCAGTTAGTGAAAACGTTATATTAGACCTATTAAATATTATTTGTTGATTGTAGTTAATGAAGTTACAGAATTACTATACGTTATTACTTCAAAGATGTGTATATTAAAAAGTAAGTATATAGATTTTAGTATATACATCTTTAATATAAATGGTATATATATACTAGCTATGTGATATATACTACAGTCAAGCTAAATGTTTTACTAAAGCGAGTGGAAACTATTTCGTAATCTCTTTAGTTTGTCTATTTAATGTTACGTTAATTTTTGAACAATTATATACTATTGTTTTTTTTTGGTAGATACACAATTATGTCTTATGCATGTCATAAGTTGCCTCGTAATTAAAGCTAAGAAATCCAAATCATGTATTAAGAAAATATTCGCGAATATCTTTGTGTACATTATTATACTCCTTCATCGTACGATTCTTACCGACATGGATGCAAATATAACAGACTTCACAACTCTATTTCAACACCCATCTCTGTTACCTTTAAAAAGATTGACTGGGTAACCTAGCAAAATCTCTTTGACTCGATCCGTGGCTGAGCATGAGTGATATATTCAGATTTATCAGAATCTTTGTAGTCCTGCTCTGTATTTTTTTTTTGGCAGAGGAAGACTAGTTTGTTCATTATTGTAATCTTTGTCAAATTTCAATTGTAACCTAGTTCTGACGTTTCTCCGAGTAGCCGGAATCCTGTAGCTCCGATTTGCCCTACGGGGTTGAATTTTAATTAATACATATATTAAAAAAAAAAAAAGAAGACTAGTTTGTTCTTCTCTTTTGTTTGTAAACAAACCTTCACATTTTCTAATGAAAATCTAATACTTAGAGCATGTTTATTGCTATAAATCTTAAGTGGTGCTTAATGAATTTTTAACTAATAAAATTAAAGTAAGAAAATTTGCTAAGAAACACTTAATTATAGTGGTTTATTGGTAGTTGCTTAATTAAGGTTCTTAACAATAAAAAATATTAAATTTATTTTTAAACATAATTTTTTTAAAAAAGATAAAATTTATTTATTAAATAAAACAAAGTCAAACATAAAATTTTAAACATAGATTTTAAAATACAAACATTAAAACATTAAAACAAAGATTACTTAAATAAACGATAATAATTTGAAATATACGTCGAAGCTCAGTTGTTGTCTTGATCGCGTCCAAATTTATGTCATATATGTTCAACCAAATCACCTTTCAGTTGTTGATGCGCTTGTCTATCATGAATTCTTGTTCGAACACCCATCTGATTGGCGATATTTGTAGAGATATCTGTAAAATAGGTGAGATCGACATATGAACTTCCGCTTCCTTCTCCTTGTTGAAAATCCGAAACATTGTATTGAGTGTAGTCATCTCGTTCGTTTTCTACTATCACATTATGGAGTATGATACATGCTCTCATAATCTTCACAATCTTGACTTTATCCCAAGAAAGTGCCAAATTTTTAACAATGGCAAATCGAGCTTGCAAGACTCCGAAAGCACGTTCGACATCTTTTCGGGCAGCTTCTTGTCGTTGAGCAAATAAAACTGCTTTCGGCCCTTGTGGAAGTGGAATAGATTGGATCAAAGTTGCCCATTTCGGATAAATACCATCGGTGAGATAGTAAGCCAAATGATACTCTCTTCCATTGACCAAAAAATTCACTTGCTGATATTCCGTGTTTTTAACGGTTTTAAACTCGTTTTGGAGCAATTAAATGGTCGGTTTTAATTAATGTTTTGGTCTATTTGATGCGTTTTGGTGTTATTAAGTGTAATATGCAGGTTACTAGATAGCTTGCAAGAAAAGAACGCATTCGGGATTTATTCAGAAGCAAGATGGACCGAACAATGGACCGAGTGAGAAGTATTGATCGCACAGGACATAGATCGACCGATCCATTGTCTGTGGATCGACCGATCCAGAGCTAAGAAGAAAAGCCGTGAATTGTAGCGACATGCACTAGATCGACCGATCCGGTCCATGTGGATCGACTGATCCCACGCTCTACGGGCTCCACACGCACCAACGAGCTTTTCACTCCTTTTTACCCACTCCCCTCAAGAATGGACGAGAACTCGACTTTTGGGACTCAGAAAAGACCAGAG
>NC_027749.1:49621381-49635848 GCF_000695525.1 Brassica oleracea var. oleracea
AAAATAGTTTTCAAATCGTTTAAATCATCTTTTTACAGCTTGTTTATGTTTTGTGACACTAAAGAAAATTAAATAAAAAAACATCAAAAATATATCTTCGTTCACTGTAGCTATTAACTTGTCTGCAACTCTACGTGTGATCATCGGTCCCTGTGGATTCGATCCCGCATTACTACTGCGTACTTTACTGTGCACTTGCAGTTAGATAATCGGGTTAAAACTCGACACATCACTTGCGGAGCTTGACTATTTATTATGTCATTAAAAACAGGTGAGCGATCAAGAACATTGATATCATTTAAAGTACCTGGAGGTCCAAAAAACGCATGTCATATCCAGAGATCATATGAAGCAACCGCCTCTAAAACGATTGTGGGTTTTCCAGAACCATGAGAATATTGCCCTTTTCAAGCGGTGGGACAATTCTTCCACTCCCAATGCATACAATCGATGCTTCCTATCATCCCGAGAAATCCACGAAGCTCTCCAATATGAAGAAGACGTTGAAGATCATACGGTGTTGGTCTTCTAAGTTATTGATCGCCGAACAAATTTATTATTGCTTCCATAAAATTTTCCACACATAACCGAGTAGTGGTTGCCCCGAGCCTGAGGTATTCGTCGACCGCATCAAGCGCAGAACCATATGCCAACACACGAATAGCTGCTGTACACTTTTGAAGTGTAGAGAGACAAAGTCTTCCGAGACCATCTTTTTTGTCAGAAAAATGGAACTTCATTGGAGAGTCGATCAACAATATGCATGAACAATGGCTTGTTCATTCTAAATCGTCGTCAGAAAAGATTTTCAGGATATGTTGGAGTATCACTGAAATAATCATTCCATAAACGCATATGGCCTTCCTCTCGATTTCTTTCGATAAACACTCTTCTTTTCCTTGTCTTCTTTTCTTCTTCTTGCTCGGTGATCAGATTCTCGAAAGTTTCATCAAAAAATTGATCGAATTGTTGATCAAAAATTTCATCGAATGAGTCTTCAAAATTGTTATGAGAAGAAGATGCCATGAGATAGAACTGTTTTAAAAAGAGAATTGGAATTTTTTCAGAAAGAAAACTAGAATTGTTTTAGAGAAACTATGAAGAGAATGGAAAAAGATGAGAAAATACAAAGTAGAATTGTTTTAGAGAAACTACGAAGAGAATGGAAATAATGGAGAGAAAGTGAGATTGTGAGAGATGAACATGAGATTGGAAGAGCTAGTGTTTATACTTATCTTATTTTGTCTTATATTGAGTCTGTGAATTATTTTGAGTCTCTGATTTACAATACATTTTGAGTAGAATTATTTTGAGTCTCTCGTGAAAGAGTACATTTTATTTCATTCACGTGATTTACACTCTCATGACAACTAGAAGACAAGTAAAAAGACACCACCAACTCTCCTGTCACAACTACATGCCGAGAAACAAGACACAAAACTCATACACTCTCGTGAAACAAGAAACAAGACACCACCAACTCATCTGATACAAGACAAGAAACAAGACACCACTCCACTCTTCACAGCAACATCGTGACAAGAAACAAAACTCTCGTGACAGAGACCACCACTCCACTCTTCACAGCAACATCTTTGCTCCGTGATTGTTTCCCAACGTGTACTCTCTCAACTGCAGTTAGAAGAACAACAAAACAAGAACAATTTAGCATTACATAGAACAAGAACAATTTTAGCATTACATTAATTTGATTAGAACAAGAACCGCATCAAGAACAAGAAGACGAGTTTAACAACAAGAAACAAAACAACAAGAAACTTAACATTTTAACATAACATTAACTTGATTAGACGAGTTTAACAATAAGAAACATAACAATAAGAAACTTAACAAGAAACATAATAAGTTACAGAACATTTTGTCGATTAACTAAGTAGATATCAAGTCATTGATGAGCTTCTTCTTGAGGGGCTCTTCGTACTCAGCTAGAGGTTCCTTTTTTCCAATAAGAGAGTAAAGCAGACTCATCTTAGACAACCGTTCTTTCATTGCCAAATCTCCCTGTTTGATTGTCCACATACTCTGAAACTTAGACAACCGTTCATTCACATAATTCTCGTCTACCACCTTCTTCTTACCACTTGTCTTTGCACTCTTAACACATAGGGAACGCTTGTTCTCAGTTGCTTGAGAGGTTGATGAATCTGCACCGTCGTCACACTTCCTCTTCTTCGATGTCCCTTCGTTTTTAGCAGTGGCAAGGTCGCACCACTTCTGATCATGCCGCAGCTCCCTCCATGCGTGTTCTAGATTGAATTTCTTCTTCTGATTGTTGTAGAATATTTGATGTGCTAGCTTCAGAACATCATTTTCATTTTGTCCACTACTTTTCTCCCTAGTAGCAGATCATACGCTCCACAGAACTTGGACACAATGTCATTGATCCTGTGCCAACGGTGCTTCAACTGGTTTGGCTCTCTCTGTTCGCAGCCATCATCCTTTGAACTTGTCTGAAAATAGGCAGTAATTCTTGACCAAAAGGCGACTGATCTTTGCTCGTTCCCAACCAGAGGGTCTTTGCTCGTGTTTAACCACGAGCTGATGAGCAAAATATCATCCTTTGGTGTCCATTTATGTCGCTCTCTTCGCTCTGCACCAGTGTCTCCATCGAAGTTTGAGGCTTCGGAAACTTGACTGCTTAGAAATGGAAGTTGTGAAGAAGATAGTTCAGCACTATCTTCATAGTTTCCAAAGGAAACAATTTGTTGACTATTAAGTAGGTCAACAAACTTTGAGGTTCCAGTCGATGGATATGAATCCATATCAAAGAAGACAGAAAGAAAAGAACAAAGCTGAGAAACTAGGATGATGAAGAGAAAGTGAGATGAATTCAAGAAAGAAGAGAAGAAAATAGTTTTATAGAATGAAGAAAAGAAGAACACGGTTTGCATTGATCACAACCAACCATAACCGACATGATATGTATTTAACACCTTCCTCCCACAACACCATTCATTTCTATCTGACCATAATCAATTTAAGACAACCATTATCTCAGACAAACCATTTAAACAGCTATTTATTACCTAACCTAACACATAATTACATTTCAATTCATTTCAAACAAGAGATTGCAATCAACAACAATCGCAACATATTTGCAATGCTTTATCCAATTCAAACAAGAGTAAATAGCTACAATAATACCGAATTCAACAGACCAAAGACCATGTTTTAATCCAATTCTAAATTCAGTTCAAGCAACAAAAAAATTCAACAACATTCCCAACATATTTTACATACCACAAACCAATTTATTGCCAATGATTTATCCAATTCAAACAAGACTAAATAGCAAAAATAATAGCTAATTCAACAGACCAAAGACAATGGTTTTATCCAATTCTCAATCCAGTTCAAGCAACAATAAAATTCAACAACAAGCGCAACATAACTCACAAAAGAACAACGAATATAAACTATGGTTTATCCAATTCAACAGAACAAAGAGATTGAGTTTATCCAGTTCAAAGATCAAAGGCAAAAGTTTTACCTTTTACAAACAATCGTTGGGGTTTTGTCTGACAAAGAGAAAGGTTTAGCCTCGATCGTGCCTCTTGATCAAACCCTCGGAAGACACATAGACAGAAAAAATAAAAACAAATCAGTGGATTGAACTTCTCTAGATTTACGATGAAATAGCACAATCTAAGACATGCATCAAT
Organism: Brassica oleracea var. oleracea; assembly: GCF_000695525.1. Taxonomy (NCBI): domain Eukaryota; kingdom Viridiplantae; phylum Streptophyta; class Magnoliopsida; order Brassicales; family Brassicaceae; genus Brassica; species Brassica oleracea. Next base: position 49,625,068 of record NC_027749.1, read on the forward strand.
GAAATATTCAAACATGTAAACATATTAACTCATCTTTACCTTCCGATTCGCCATCAGTCACCGTTTTCCTTCGTCACCGACAGCCACCACGAGAGAGATGTGGCCCTTTTCCTTGGTCGTTGAGAGCAACCGTTAGAGAGGACGCCGTTTTCCTTCGTCGACATTATCCATCGAGAGACACGCCGTTCGTTGAGTAGAGCCACCGAGAAGAAGAAAAATCACCATTTTCGTTGCCGGAAGAGGAAAGAAGGAAAAGAGAAAGAAGAGAAAGAAGAAACGCGAAGAAACACGCGACACCATCTCTCCTCTCTCCAATGAACTCGTGACGCATGGCTATTAAACGCCGTGCCTTCGCTCCCTTAATTAAGGAATGCGTTATGATTTAATATGGATTTTACATTTATTTTTAATCTTTTTAAGCTAAGGTCCCTTCTTAAGGGCTTCGAATAAACGTGCTCTTAGTGAACAAAAAATATAATACAACTGTCAACTGATTAGTTCTTATGGTTAAAAATTATCAACCATTAGGGTTTAGTTTAATAGAAAAGTTAGTGACCTTCTAGTGGTTTTTGTTTTTGTCATAATTGCGGTCTAAGATTCTTCCATCAATTTATTACTCGATTGACACCAGTAAGGCAATTAATCTTGGCAGTTGTCATTTTGATGGATCCATTCTAACAGCACATTCTTTTGCCCAAAATTATCACCTTTTATTCCAATTACTATTGACTCTAAAAGGATATATTGTTTCAATTGGAAAATGTCGTGCGACTGAATATGGTTTACATACTTTTTTCTTTATTTATTTTATGAGTCAGTTAATTTAATTTGTGTTACCAAAGTTTGTAAAACAAGATATAGAATGACAAAAGAACATCCATAGAACCCATGCATAGACGAAAGTGGTTAGAATGTTATCATATACTAATAATAAATTTTTTATATCGTATATAATGAACATTATTATTCCTTTTCAATATTTGACTATCACCTACTACACTCTAAACTCAGAAAATTGATCATAAAACATGAATGTTTGTTTCAATAATGACCTAAAATAATAAAAAAGATGATAGTCGAAGATGTGTTTGGTGTTTGATTGAGTCGTTATCGAAGCCTCACATGGGCGAGGAATGGTGATGAAAGAGCCCCGCTATTCACCAAACTGTATTCCTTTTTTGTTTCCAATTATTATTTTTATTATTAAGTAGTTGGGGAAAAATCTAGAAAAAATTGGAAGTATCTACAGTCATGTTGTGGATGATCAAACCCATGTGACAGTTGGTTTGAAGTTTCACCACAGCCAAAATCTTTGGATCCAACTTGTTCCCCTTTAGAAAATAAATTGAGGAAACTCATATATATATACAGGACAGTTAGTAAATTTATAGCTAACGAAATATTCACTCATAATCTAGGATATACGTAACTTAGAGCTTTTTTATTAGAAGATTTGGATATTTTATAAAAAAAATTAAATTAACATTGAAACATTGAAAATTTATTGAGAGCTTTCCAATTAACTGTTATAATTTGATTGGTTGATGGTTTTTAATTTTTTATTTATCTAATTAAAGTTTTTAAAAGGAAACTAACTCTAAAATTACCTAATCTAATATATATTTCTAAATATACAATTAAACATCTTAAATATAGATGAATTAACATAATTTATTTATAGAAACAATTAAATATCATAGATTACATTATATAAAATGATAATATACATTTAAATACATATGATACTACATAAACAATTATAAAAACGGGTTTTAATATATTTATATTAGTAGTGATTACAATAAATCAATGTAAACCTAATAATATTAATTAAACTCACTCATTCGCTCTATATATATATATTTTTTTCTAAAATATTTCAAATGAATGCAAAATAGTCAAATATATAATTTTAAAACATTCTCATCATTTTCCAATGATAATGTAATATCATAGATAAGTTATCACATTTAGAAATGATTAAAATATTTTTATATTTTAAAACATAAAAATTATATGATAAGTCATTTAAAATTATATTAAATCAAGAAATGTTATTTAATTAATCTATTAATATAAACAGATAAATTAAAATTATTATATGGTAAATCACTTAAAATTATATTATATGGTAATTCATTTAAAATTAATATATAGTAAGTCATTTAAAATTAAATTAATCAAATTATTTTTCACATGCTTTTCCTAGAGTTAATACTCTATTAAAATAATTAATATAGCTTTGATTATAAGAAAATTAGCATGCTTGTTTTGAATAATAAAAAAATAAAGGAGACATAAATAAAAAAATAGGAGGAAAGAATAATAAAATATGTTTGTTGCATTTATGTCTCTTTTATATTCTTATGTATTTAATTTTATTTGTCTGTCGAGATGCATATATTTTTTGTGCTACTATAAATGTGAACTAATTAGTTTTATGTGTTTTTAAAATATTGTAATAAATTGAATAAGAAAGATCAATAAAAATGACATGTTCTATAATTGTTAAAGTCAAAGATAGACAATATAATGTAAATTGCAAGTAGGATAAATTATTAAAAAAATAATGAGATATATATTGTGTGGTATAATAAACTCTTAAAATGTACAATAATAAAATTTTAACAAATGTTATACAAATAAAAATACTTTATTTTGATATAATATTTGATCTCACGTTAATATTAGGTATATATGCCTAAAATAACAACATTTTGTTATTTAAAAATTATTTTTTCTTATTAATTAATCAGATTTAATTAAAATGGGTATGTTTTAAAGGAAGAAATGGTTTGTTTAACCCATTTAAGTTTTACGTTAAACACTAAATAAAAAATGAGTGAGAAAGTGTGATTTGTGATTTGACAAAATTATGAGAGAAATTACTTAGACTACCATTTTCCTAATACATGTTTTCATGTTTACATTAACCAAATTTATCTTTGGTTTTAAAGAGATAAATCATACTATATGTTAATTGAGAAGTCAATTAAATGATTTTTCTTATGTATTGTTAATAGGTTAAATTTTAAAAAATAGTTATAATTTGATTTGTTGTTGACGTTCATTAGTTATTTATTTAATCAGATCTAAAAATAAGATGTAACTATAGAACTAATTAATATAAATTACCAAATAACACATGTAATATTAAAAATAATGGTTTATGGTAACTAATTGCAGAATTGAAAAAATAATATATATGTTTTATCAATTTCTTTTTCTTTATCAATTATTTATATATAATTAAATAAAATACTTTAACTCTTTTTACTGAAAAAATTAATGGTTATATATTCTTATATAAAAGAATTAGATTTGTGGGTAAAAAAATTAGAATTTTTTTATGTTTTCTAAAGTCCACACAAAAACATTTACAAAATATCTTCATGATAAAAACATCCGATCATTGTATTGGTGCTACACAAAAAACTCTTTTTTTATTTCTTGAAAGCTAGAGTATTTTCAGTTTTTCCACGTGTTAGAATAAAATGTAAAGTAATTCTACAACCAACTATCTGAATTAATTATAATATTGTTTTTCTGTAAGAAAAATATTTGTAATGACTAAGGTTTACGTTGTTGAACTATTTTAAATCTCACTGATATTCTAAAAATATATACTAAAATTTTTTATTATCCAACTATTTAAAATTTAAAATTAAAATTTAAATTTTAATTATATTTCAAAAAATATAACAATGTAAATATAATATATATTTCTTCATATAATATAATTACTCGTAAAATTGCGGACAAACACCTAGTTCTAATTTAAATGAAATTATGATACGCTTTCCAAAATCATCGTTGAGAAAAAAAAATCGCCACATAGATATAGTTTGGCATGTAAGCTATTAATACTAAAGCTATACAATATCTGAGACTAATGGATAACCCATTTTCTCATGTCGCTGCAACTACGAATACAACAAATGAGTTTAAAACTAAGGAATCAGCATATATAGATCTCTCTGTCTGTTACAAAAAAAAAAAAGGATCTCCCTCTCTCTCACTCACAACATCAATGAGATTTTTTGGGTCGTACTGGTAACGGTATGGGTCCCATTTAGGACCAAATTGATTGCTAGTTAAATATAACAAAGAAAACAAATATTTCTCTTTTTATCTCATAAAGCCAACACTACTTATAGCCAACTTTCACTCTTCCATGCTACTTCACTTCCATCATTCTTTTTCCATCACTTTCCTCTTTACATATTTCCACAAACACTTTGATAGACACACTCAAACTACTAATGACACGACCACAACAACGTTTACGAGGCGTGAGGCAGAGACATTGGGGATCTTGGGTCTCAGAAATTCGTCACCCTCTCTTGTAAGCAATGTTTTTAAAACCGGAACGGTAGCTGTATTACCAAAATTACCAAATTAGCATCTCTTTATTCATTCTTGACTAATTAACCAAGAAGTGTGGCTAATTCGTTTTATTTATTTATTTCAGGAAAACGAGAATCTGGCTCGGAACGTTTGAGACTGCCGAGGATGCGGCAAGGGCCTACGACGAGGCGGCGAGGCTAATGTGTGGCCCAAGAGCTCGTACTAATTTCCCTTACAACCCAAACGCGATTCCTTCTCCCTCTTCCAAGCTCCTCTCCGCTACTCTCACCGCTAAACTCCACAAATGCTATATGGCTTCTCTTCAGATGACCAAACAGTCACAAACACAAACGCAGAACACGAGATTACGGCCGTTATCCTTACCGGACACTCACGGCGTTAACAATGTCACTTTGGACGGTGGAACTCAGTATAACACGGGAGGAGTAACGGAGATGAAGTGTGACGATGGAAACTCCAATTTCAAACAGAACTTCAGGCCATTAGAGGAAGATCATATCGAGCAAATGATCGAGGAGCTGCTTCATTACGGTTCCATTGAGTTTTGCTCTGTTTTACCTAGTCAGTCGCTGTGAGAAACAGCCATGTCGCTTTAGTAAAGAAGCTAATATTCTGTTTCTGAAACAGAGCATTTAGCTTTGTTATTTAGCATACTATTTCTTCCTTCCATAATACGGTGTCATATAATGAGTACTAGTGAGGAGTGCTAACCAATTTACATTTTGATCTGAATTGGCCTCTTTGAAATATTCATTCTAGTTTCTACAAAGAGCAATCGATCATAAGCTATGTAACGTATAGTAAATTTTATGATATGAAAATTGTTATCAATTTCTTTGCATCATTTTCTCCTTGTAAGAAAACTAAATAAAATTTAGCGCAATTCTATCAAATAGACAATTTTTAAGTTTTTGTCACAAAAAGCTTCTAACGATAAAAATGACCAAAATAAATTTTATTAAATAATAAAATACTCTTATACCCTAAATAAAAAAAATGTATAGTTTCGAATTATATGTTTTCAAATTTGAACTTTTTTTATCAAAATTATTTATTATTTTTCATTCAAATTTTCTTTTTGAAATTCGAAAATACTTTTTGAAAATATTTTTCAATTTTTAATATTTTAATATTTATTTTGTATCTCTAAAAATTTTAAATCCGCTCCTTAATTCTAAACAATAAAGTGTAGATTAATTAACATTAAAGATATAAATGTATATTTACCTATTTAATGAAATATTTTGGTCATTTTGATACTTATGACTATATTTGTGACAAAAATCATTTTTAGGCTATCTGAGGGTATTTCTCTTAAATTTAAACCAATGTCTAAAATTTAATTGGATCATGAAAATTATGTTTTACATGTGTTCGTGTGTGAATAAGTGGGGATTTTATGTAGTAAAAAGATACAACATTTGGGAAAAAAGATATCAAACGAAGAAGAGCGACTCAGAGACAGAGAGTTTGTAAAAAGGGTTTGAAATCTTTGTTCTTTTTGTTTCATGCATCATGCATGTTCTCATTTTTTTTCAACGGTGGGCCTTAATTAACGTACGCAACCGCAGTCACTGCTTTATCAACGTTTTGGAATATTTTGTTTTGATTGGTTTTTCACAAAAACTTGTTTCCCTTACCGATTTGAAATGGACGTATGCAACCGCAATCAAGGATCTGTGATGTTTTACGGATGCTTGCGAATCAACGATTCAGACCGTGAAACAGCTATAACCAGGCTATACTTTTCTTTCTAAATTAATTTTAAATTTTAGAAATAATTTAAATCTCTATACACCACCAAAAAGAAGATAGACTCATGAAAAAGACGTCATCTAGGAGGTGCGAAAGCCGACAGTTGCTTCTTTTTTTTGGAAAAAAAGGCTTTATTTTTTTATTTTATTTTTGAAAAAAGGGTAAAAATTGGTGTTCAAAGGAAGCGAACATGAGACCAAAGCTTCCCTTGTTACAATATGCTTTTATGATTATGAAAAAATATATTTAGTGAGATAAAAATGTTTTTCCAAAGGGAAAAAATATCATATTTTACACAAGTCTAATAGATTATAAATAATAATTCACAAAATCATTATACAAACGGCAAAAGGGTATTTGTCTCAATTATGTTTTCTTGCTATTTATTTCTTCAAATTAACTCGTGTTTTTCAACAATAACATATGTTAATCCGGTAGTTAATTTCTTCAAATTAACTCGTGTTTTTTATCAAAATTTTTCTACATACTACATCAGTTAAAAAATAATTTTACGCAGGCCTTATAATCCGGTAGTTTCTCCACTCCGATTGATGGATTCCTCTTGCATGCATATACACGTTATCAGTTGTTAACAACAAGCCAAAACAAAAAAAAAAATCTTTTTTTTTAGTTAAGTAGACGATAATTCCGCATGGTTAATCAACTCGTTGGGATATAACCACTACACATGCAAAAAAAAAAAAAACCACTACACATGCAATGCGTCTAAATTTCAGCACACAAATGATTCGATGTTAGGAATGATATGGATCTAAAGATTTCTTGTCCCTTTATTTTCATGCATGGATAATAAACTACAAAACTTATAATTCTCAAAATAATTAAAAGTAAATTACGCAAGTTATACATACATAATATTCCATAACGTATAAGGATCAAAATAATGACTTGATGAGCTTTTGGCTTAAGACTCGATGAGATTTTCTTTTCATATTTGTAGGCATATTATTCAAATATTTGTATGCATATTATTCAAATATGAAAAACTAGTAGATAAGAGTCATTCTTTGATTTGTAATTAAATTATAACATATTATACCCAAAAGGTGTATGTTATATGAGAGAATTGATAAAACAATTTTCTATAAAAATGTTCTTTGACGATGTGACAAAAGCCTATTATTTATAAGGTTGACGAAAAAAGGACAGAAAATCTATGCTAATTTATCTCACATGCTACAATGTTAAGTCAAAAGCAATTTAATTTGTTCTTTAAAACATTTATTAATATGTTCCAAACTATTTAACATTAGAGTTTTGTAAGCATGCATTGCTTATACGGTATAACAATATATTAGGCAGCTACTATACAACGTATTACTCTCTGAAATTCACTAAATACAGATATGGGACAACATTTGTCTAACAACATTATTGAGATAGATTGGAATCTGAACGTGATATTATTTTTTGGATTGATGTCTTCATCGAATGGTACTTATAATGATTATTCTACCTGTATGGAATTTGATTGTTTCCCCCATAAGCTTTTTAAAAAGAAAGTAAATGAATAAAAAGAGGGAATTATAAAGTGTAGTTTTATTCTTATTATTTTGTTTTATTAAAGCATTTTGAAGCAGCAATGGCATGCTTGTGAGTTCATCATCACTACTTCTTTGAACTTATGTGAGGATCCTTTTTCATTTAAGGAAAGGCTTTCTTCTTGTCCCAATAAAAATTTCACTGCCCTCACCAAAAAAAGAATAAATAGGTAAAAAAAATAGAGACTCAGATTTATAAGAATAATAACATCTCTTAATTGATCCCTGATAATTACATTTACAGCTAATGAAACAATTCCATCACAAAAATAACTAGTGAAACAATTAATCTATTTATCATTAAAAATATATAGGCGTTGCAGAAAAGTTATGAACTTTTTACCAAAAGAAATTATGTACAAACGTGCAAAAACTTTAATTTTGTTTCCCATTAATCTTTTGGGGCTTAGTTGAAGTTTTTGTGAGAGATTACTCAGTTTCTTGTTAATGAAATTCAGCCGACAAAAAAATTATTAGCTGACATTTACTTTTTTCTTTGGTGGTGGTGGTGGTGGTGGGGGGGGTTAATTTCGAACTTATAACTTACATTTCGAGAAATCCTTCATAGCTTGAGAAACATTTTAATAATGCCAAAGTTTGTTGGACATTCGAAACGAACAAACTTATGGAAACTGAAATTATGCTTAACATCTAGGTAAATATATTTAGTCACAGAATCATATATAATTTTGAATCCGAAATAAAATTGATTTACCATCGACATAAGGGAAGACATACCAATGACCTATTTTCTTCTCGACAGTATTTTTAATCTAGCTAGGTATATATGATTGACATGTAAATTTTTAAGTTTTATATAATTAATTAATATTTTTATTTACAGGTACAAACAAAAAGCGTGGCAATGAGAAGATCTATCAAAAGTGCTTCACAACTAGTTTACCGCAACCTTTACCCCGATGAATCTCTTGGGTGAGAGATACATTCATAGATAACACATGAGAATACGTTCGTTTATTTTTGTATAAATATGTTAATAGAAAATAAAATAAAAATAAGGAAGAAAGTGGTCAAAGACAATAAAGGAGAAGAGAATGATGGTGTTGAGTAATGTAGAATCTCATGTGAAGTTGTTGGTTCCGAAAACGATCAAAACATGCCCTAGCAACATTATAGGGAGTCCCTTAAGGCATTCCTTAGAGGAATGGGAAGGAATGGGGTGGGGACCGAAGAAGAAAGAGAAAGGAAAAACTCTTAATTAAAATCATAGATAACACATGAGAATACGTTCGTTTATTTTTGTATAAATATGTTAATAGAAAATAAAATAAAAATAAGGAAGAAAGTGGTCAAAGACAATAAAGGAGAAGAGAATGATGGTGTTGAGTAATGTAGAATCTCATGTGAAGTTGTTGGTTCCGAAAACGATCAAAACATGCCCTAGCAACATTATAGGGAGTCCCTTAAGGCATTCCTTAGAGGAATGGGAAGGAATGGGGTGGGGACCGAAGAAGAAAGAGAAAGGAAAAACTCTTAATTAAAAACTGTCTCTTACTTTCTAACGAAAAAAAAAAAAAAAAAAAAAAAGCAGAACAAGGACTCTTTCCCTCTCTCTCTTCGTCCCAGCAATAATGTTGCTCTGTGGTGAAACTCCTTTTCAGTATTTTAACCACATCCAATTCCTCGTTGTTTTATACTGTGTGTGTATATTTTTCCGGCTAATGTTCGTATTTATTGATAGTATTTCCTTCCTCATCCGTTTTTTTCTTCCAAGATGTTCTAGCATCAAGTGTGTATTTCGAAAAATGTTAAAAGTGTAGATTTTGTATAGTTTTTCAGTGTGGAAGTTACAATACCACATTTTATGCAATTACCATAAGTTTTCCAGCGCAATCAAAGCTGGGAATGATGATACGTGACACCACAATCACTATCCAAATAAAATGATTAGATAATTTCGATATATGAGAATAATTGATTCCCTAATCTAGATTTATAGGACAATTTCTGCTGATCAAGGAATTACCACTAGTCCAGTACTATTTGGTTAGCATAATGAACTGTTTCCTTTCTCACAATTTGACATTCATAGAAGCTGCGCATGTGTGTTAAATACCACGTAAGTGTGCGTTACCTTCTTTCTTATATATTAACTCGAATCTTTCTCCTGACAGTATTTATTTATATAAATATACCACGATACGTAAATGTAGGTGCGCATCTATATGAATTAATTAGACTTACTTTGTGATTTAAGTTTCTAAACGTATAAATAAAAAGTGATTTAAAACGACGATGGACACTGCATCAACTTAGAGGGAGAGAAACAAAAGCAACTGGAAACCTCCCCTATTCTCTTTGTAGGCTATTATTTTCAAAATGCTCCGTTTTTCCACCGTTAGCGCGTGCATCAGCGGTAAGAGAGTGCTTCACTGTCTTTCGATTTCTCTCAACGACCTCAGCAATGTTGCTGGATGATTTCTACATGTCACGCTCCCGACGTCCTTAGGAGATGCTATGGAGGTGGCTTTCGCTTGAGCAGGGAGATGAGAAAATCCGCCATTGCTCAGGACAAAGCATGCCGACGGCTCGGGGACGGTCGTCCAAGCTGCTTAGTTCTAGGGTTTTCTCTTTAACTGGTTTTATCCCAAATTCATTTCTGGTTATTTACGGGGTTTTTTCATCCAATTTAAATTTTGTGTAAAACCATCAAACTTTATCGGTTAGGGGTCAAATCTCTTAGAAACACAAAGAGTTATAATAAGAACAACTTTTTTTATTAGCTTTAGAAACTACTCAAAACTAAAGCTCTCAATATGTTTCTCTTAAATCATATGGAACACCTCTCCATTAGACCTATATTTATATGAAAGACAATTCCCTTTAACATGTGAGATATGAAAAACACAAACCTAACCTAAATAGAAACTTTATTTTCCTATTTATAGGTTTCCTTATTGTGTTTATCTTAACATATTAAACATCTAATAATATGTTAAGTTTTCACAAGCTTGGAATTATCCAACATTCACCCCCTTAATTCCAACTTGAATTAGGGAGATCAATTTCTTGAACTCCGATTAAGCTCCTCATTTGCTTGAACATAATCCTTGCTAATGGCTTGGTAAGGATGTC
>NC_027749.1:49636457-49636789 GCF_000695525.1 Brassica oleracea var. oleracea
AACACTTCATCGAAATCTATTCCTTCTCTTTGTACATAGCCTTTTGCCACAAGTCTCGCCTTATACTTGCTCACTGTACCATCCGCCTTTCTCTTGATCTTGAAGATCCACTTCAACCCTATAGGTTTCACTCCAGCCGGTCTATCCACAAGTTTCCATGTCTTGTTTCCATGTCTTGTTTCTTGTGATAGACTCTAACTCGCCCACCATCGCCTCAACCCATTCTCGTACGTGTTCAGCTTCAAAATAGTTCTCTGGCTCGCCATCCACTGTGAGCAACAGCATTGCACTTTCTTGATCTGCAAGTAACACATAATCATCGAGATATCTTG
>NC_027749.1:49637269-49637516 GCF_000695525.1 Brassica oleracea var. oleracea
AGCATACTTCTTGTCATTCCCATCAAGGTTCGGTTTCTCCTCTCCACAACACCGTTTTGTTGAGGTGTGTAAGGCGCGGTTAGGTGCCTTTTAACTCCTTTCTCTTCACAGAATAGATTGAACTCAGCTAAGGTAAACTCTCCTCCTCTATCGGTGCGACAGGTTTTGATGGTTGAGCCTGTCTGCTTCTCTACACTCTCTTTAAACCTTTTGAATCGATCGAATACCTCACTCTTCTCCTTCAATA
>NC_027749.1:49637594-49637814 GCF_000695525.1 Brassica oleracea var. oleracea
CCCCAAATCTCCATGCAATAACTCTAATGGCTTTGTCGCACGAAACATGGCTTTGGTCGGGAATGACTGTCTGATCTGCTTCCCTGCGAGACATGCATCACACACGCTTTCTTCGTGTGTTACACACGGAATTGCTACTACCATCTTCTTCCTTACCATGTTATTCATCACTCCATAGCTTATATGTCCTAGCCTAGCATGCCACCTCCATGTAGCATCT
>NC_027749.1:49638040-49638306 GCF_000695525.1 Brassica oleracea var. oleracea
GTCCTTGAGTGCCTTCTTCTCTCCAGTCTTGCACACAAAGGTAACCACACCCTTTCCTACAATGTCAACACACGATCCATCACCAAACTTCACCTTCCCTTTGGTGTTGTGATTCAAACTCGAAAAGAATTCCTTGTTCCCTGTCATATGATTGCTTGCTCCATTATCCAAATACCAGACACTTGCACTGCCTTTGTCGATATCAAGATTCTTCGGAATCACCTTATCTTCGTTCAAAAACACCACCTCGTGTACATAGAGTGCAT